>NC_081351.1:44442563-44476606 GCF_029784015.1 Lycium ferocissimum | reverse complement strand
GGGAACAAAGAACTACAAATGGAGAAGCACCTCCAAGAGATAGGGAGGAAAATTGAAGAAGTGAGACCGGCTATTTAACGGAGATGGTTAGGGAGACCCTTTAGGGCATACCCAAGCGCTGCGGGAATGTCCCCGAAAAGAAGTAAAGGAGTTAGCGCTGAACTATATACCTCTAGAGAGGAGGCCCATGACTCCTAGATAAGGGACTCCAGGAGGAAGGTCAAGGTGCTGGATCAGATCATTGGGTGATAGACCCACAAGGAGAGTCAGAACCTCAACAGGAAGCTTCTGAACCGGTTGAATAGGAATAATCGGAAGAAGAAGAAGAGAAAGATCCTCAGAATATGGAGGGGGAAGGAATTAGAGCCCGTTGACATAGAAGCTGGGGAGGGGCGAAGAAGAACCATTTGAGATGTTCCCTGAGTTCGCAGAGTTTGAGAATGAGGTAAATGAAAAATCTGACTACTATGCCCCGATTAATAAGGGGTCTGACTTTTATGCAACATCGCCCATAATGGTGCCTGCCACCTCTACTATGGCATCTGAGAATTTTGGAAGGGTAGGCCCTTCCTAACCTTCTTGGTGGGGAATCTCCTTCAAAGCCCATTTCTCCCCATTCAGAGTAGCCCCACGGCCTGTCACCTGTAAGGAGGTATACGAAAGGATGGTCGCCACAGGAGTGCCTTGCACCACCAGGGTTAGGTTGCCGCCACCCAAGTTGGTGTATGCATACAAGAGATATCCGTTCCACCGCAACCAGGATGGTCACACCTTAAACGAGTGCTTGGGATTGAGAAAAAAAATTTACAGCTTGATTGATGATAGGATCATCGGGACTCTATGGGGGCTATACACCCTACTAGTCCATAATCCTATCATCCCTGGAGAAGGAGTCACTGCTACCACTCAGATCTAGCGGTATGATTTCACAATCTTCGAGGAATCATACACCCTCATATTCTCAACTCTAGCTAGTCTAAGGAAGGTTAGACCCATGGAACCTGACCACGAGCCCTCACTATTAGGGCCTAACAGGAATAAGATTTGCCTGTATCATACAGGAGCTATGGGATATGACATAAAAGAGTGTTATGCCTTCAAGCTCGAACTGGAACATAAGATCAGTACCGATAGAGATCTTGGTCATCTTTCTACCACAGTGCTAAGAAGGAAAGAGAAAGAGAGAGAGCGAGTTCATAAGAACAGCGACTCGCAGAACTATATTTTTGGGTAGATAATAGGTGTCCCCATTTTTGCACATAAAAGGTTACCCCCTCCCCACAAATATTGTAAGAAACTGCGCCAACCTGACGTCCCTATAGAAGGATATGCGAGAAGCCCTAGTCGAGCCTGGTCTGGGGATGTCTTTAGCTAGGTTTAAGATATTTTGGATATATATATATCTTTCTTTTGTAAAACGAACTATAATAGGGCCTGATTTCCCTTAGTGGGATACGTAGGCAGTCTACGTAAGACTCGTCCCCTACATAATATAAATTACAATCACCCCTATTTGCTTAACTTCTATAACAAGGGAGAGTTTGCCATGCTAAGTCAGCCATAAAGCCAATTGGACCAAGGTCCACCCAAACATCCGAGCCTTTAAGACAGAAGATCAAAAGTATTCAAGCTTAATATATGACTTTATGTGTTATGTGCGCTTTAAATATCAATTTGTGATATCTTGTTTTTATACTTTATGACTAGTAACTAACTTTTCTACCGTTGAGTTATTCTTATCTTATAGAACTAGGCCGATTAGTGTAGCACTGAAAGCTGGCCTATTTCACTAGATCCAAAGCCGTGTTAGCATCCCTCATAGATAAAGGCAAAGAGAAGATGACTAGTACTCCCGATAACAGAACTGAACTCGCTCTCCATGAGGAGATGCCCAAGACTCACAGGAGGAGTCATCTCAAGAAGATGTGATTGCGACATTACTGACTGTCGTAACGGAACTCCAAGAAAAGGTAGCTAGGAATGAAGCCGCAAAAACAGGCAAAGGCGCCTCGACAGAAGAAAGAAGGCCTCCCCATCCATTCCCTTCCCTAAGCTCACCTATGCCCGACCACCTCCCTATATACCCGCCAAGAACCATCCCGCCTTTGCTAAGCTCCACCAACCCGAATTATATTAGAACCTCCTATCGCACTTCTCCTCCAACACAATACACCCGAATCCTAGGGACCACTCACTCAGTTCCTTCTTACAAGGTTCCTCATCCTGTTCTTGTTAATCCGGCGGGCCAGTTACGTGCTCCGGCTCCACTGATTGGGAAAATCGTCACTACCCCAATCAATCATACCACCCACCAGGTCTCGTTCTTCACTCCCAACATCCCCAGTAAATGTTCTCTGGGGCACAAGGAACTAGACCATTATGAAGAAATGGAAAAGGCCTGGAGAGCTGAATAGGATAAGCAGGAAAGAGATATGGAGAAAAAGATGGAAGAATTAATGGAGAAGTCCAACAGGTCTGCAAGAAAGGCTACAAGCCTAAGATATGATGACCTATGCATGCACCCAGATTTAGACTTGCTAGAGGGGTTCAAAATCCTGAAATTTGAAATGCTCAATAGAGCAGGTAATCCCAAGGCATACCTCCGGTCCAACTGTGACCAATTGGTTGGAGTAAAGAAAAATAAACCTCTGATCATGTGACTATACAGTCGTAGCCTGACTGGAGAAGCCACTAAATGGTTCGCAACTTAAGATATGCAGCAATGGCATATTTGGGAAGACATGGCAGAATCCTTCGTGGAAAGGTTTTGCTTTAACGTCGAAACTATGCCAGACCGCTATTATCTTAAAAAGGTCAAATAGAAATTGACGAAAAACTATAGGGAGTTTGCCAACAGGTGGAGGGCCGAGGCGGCCCGAGTGCAGCCTCCAATATGTGAAGAAGATCTAGTCTCTGTGTTCATCAGGTCCCAAGAACCTGATTTCTACGACAGAATGTTGTCCATGGCCGAAAGACCGTTTGCTGAATTGGTCAAAATGGGAGAGGCTATAGAAGATGGCCTCAAATCTAGGAAAATAGTTAGCGCTTTCAATAAGGCATCTAGACAAGCTTCTACAGGAATCTTCTGCAAGAAGAAAGAGGACGTGGCCAGCGTATTCCCCACTCCAAATCTGAGCCCCAAAGAACCCCAATCCACCCACATAGCTACACCCTTCATAAATTATTCAACACCTATGTACTACGCACAGCCTAACTTTACTACTACTGTACCAGCTTATACGGCTCCGCCTAGTGTCCCTGTATCCGCTCCCACCTACCAAGCACCACCCCAACAGAATTATCGCCTAGATAACCCACCACAAGCATATCAACCACCCAAAACTACCAAAATCAACCATCACCCCCCAACATGAAATGCTCCACATCCTGCCTTTGAGAGGAGGCCAGTAAGGGTATTCACCACACTTCTCGAGCCTAAGGCTCGACTCTTCGAAAGGTTATTGGTCGCGAGTTTGATTCAGAAGGTTCCACTAAAACTAGCAAAATCGAGAAATAAATTTTATCGGGCTGATCAGACCTATGCCTATTATTCAGGAGGAAATAGGCACAACACAGAAGACTATATAAACCTCAAGCACAAAATCCAAGATCGGATTGATAAGAGAGAAATCGTCTCGAAAATCGCAGCTCCCAATATGAACACAAACCCATTGCCCAACCATGGAAACAATGGAGTCCACATGATTGAAAAGAATGAGGATTGGGAAGCTTGCAGAACATTAGTCCCCAAAGCGGTCAAATCCCTGGAGCACACTGTGGCCTCCTTCACAAGAGTAGGGCCTAGTTATGACACCTATTTGACTAAGTACATTGGAATTGATATACATATTCTATATATCCAATGATTTTACAGTGTTTGCCCAACCTTTTTTCTATCATGATTCTAAATTCATCTTAAAGCTACTATGCATTTAAAATCGTTCCTAGATGCTGATACCTGTGCATAGCTTTGAGACTATGAATATGTACTGTGGTAACACTGGTTTTGTTTGAGGCTTTGAGGAGGTCTTAGGGAATAGGTCTAGCCACTCCCCAATATCCAGCCATGCCGGGGGTTCATGAAACCCCTTGAAACTTGTGCATTGTCGAGAACAAGGGTGGTGACAACCTCTTTGCCACTGATATATTATGGTTGGAGATTTTCCAGTAAAGCGATGGCACATAATTAGGTCCTTGGTTGTACACTTATGATCATATGGGGAGATATGTGTATATGTATGTATATAAATTATCGTAACAACCCTTCCAGTCGTTATGAAAATTTAGGACTCCATTGGGAATTTCGAGGCCGCGGGTGGATTCGTAAGGCATCTTTTTGTATGTGTGCATGTTTTGTATTGTGTTTTGAGGCCTTGGATGAAATGTGGGGTGATAGGGGGAAAAACTGGACAGAAAACCTACCTCATTGCCCAAAATGAACCGCTGCAGCAGTGGGATTACCGCTGCGGCGGTACCGCTATAGCGGTGCCTCAACCGCTAACGGAACATTTTCTATGGCAAGCCCCCTATGGTACCAGTGCCGCCCAGCGGTCGGGCGGAAAAGTCGGGGACAGCCATAGCGGCGTAGCGATCGTAGCGCAAATGTCGACGGGAGTCGCAGGCCGGGTTTAGATGCCTTAGTTTTATTTTCTCATTCATAACACCCCCAACACACTTCCCACAAATTCTTAAAGAGAATTTTCAAGCTAGGGCAAGACAATCTTGTGAGGTAAGTTCCAAAGCTTTCATTCTATCATTGTAAGTTCCAAAGCTTTCATTCTATCATTCCTTTCCCCTTCATTATTGTAATCATCCTTATGGGTCTTTAATGGTGAAATTGAAATAGAAACCCTAGAATATTAATGAACCTTCTAAACTTGATGGGTTATGGTTATTATCGCTTAGTTATCATCTAAATGCATTGGTTAGTTGCTATTTGTCATAAATTGAACATTTAGATACATAAACTAAGTGATTGGAGACCTAGGGTTCTATAAAAATAGTGTCTTGCCATGGAAAACTACTTGTAATGGCAATATTGATAGAATTTTATTATAAATAGATGATAAATGATTACTAAGGGTCTGGATATGTTGTTTATCACCTAGAAAATCATCCACCCCTTAGAATGGAGTAAAGGAAGGGTATTCTTGCGTTAGAACTTGTGACTTGAGTATTATGACTCATTGAGCCTTCTATTTCTAGACTTTGAGCGTTTTGAGGCTTTGAGGTAAGGAAAGGTTGTAGCAGAGTGACTTGCATTGGTCCAACTCTACTTTGAGGTAGGTTACGGTTTACTTGAGTTAGACTTTGGTTAGTTGAATGTATGTTTGTGCTTTTATTAGGAGAAAGCATGTCTAGGAGTCATTACATGATATTGTATAGTTGAGCTCCTATGTGTTATGATTGAATGTTGTGTAGGCTTCATGCCATTATTCCTGTGTGATTCAATCTGCAGTGGTTGTATTTTGATGAGAAGTTAATAGATTTCTCGAGGGTGTCATGACATGAAGAGATGAGTTAAATATGGATATTGAGAAAGTATGACAAGGCACATATGTGGCCTAGATTATGGGCTCGTGGTCTGAGGATAGTTTTGAAAATGAGAGGTTTACTGTTATATCCCGTGTTCGAGGTTCGTTCCGGTGCGGAGGTTGTGCTCGGGTCCGAGGAGTGTTCCGAAACGAGTGGTACATGGACACCATGGGTCCTCTACAGGTCATGACTACTAAGCTATGACATCAGATAGCATGTGTGTACAACGAATAGGGGAATAGTATACTTTTATCTCCATTGTAGTTAACGTGTTTGTGATTCTTGGCAATTCGGTGATTTGTTGTGTTCGTCTGTGGTTGACTTGTTGTGATGTATTGATATTCGTGTATGAATGACTGGCTTATTTATTTTAGTGATTTCATAAGATATGCATGATACTAACTTAGTCGGCCTATGATGCTCACCGGTACATAGTGTTTGTACAGATACTATCTTGCTGCATTCTTTGAGTGCAGATATTGATATAGAGACCCCTACTCGTCCTCACATCTATCGTGGAGGATAATTGCTGACAGATTTTAGGGTGAGCTCCTTCTCATGCCAGGCCGCCCGAACATCTTCTACTTATGATGTCTTTTCTTATTCTGGACATTATGGATAATTATTAGTCCGATTTCAGTTCTTAGACTTGTTTTTGGCTTAGAGTCCTGTACGATGACTTTTGAATTTTGGGAAATTTGAAATAGTTAGACTTCCACACTTGTTTCAGTATTTTATGGCATGACTTACTCAGTTTATTTGATGTGTGAATGAGTATAACCGTTTGACTTGTTTAATATAAAATCAGACTTGAATGAATAGAGACTGTGTGTGTTAGTTCGCCCACTAGGATTTAGTTGGGTGCCAATCATAGCGGGTTGGATCGTGACAAAGTTGGTATCAGAGCTTTAGGTTCGTCAATCTCATCGTACCAGGACATGTCTAGCAGAGTCTGTTAGATCGGTACGGAGACATCCGTACTTATCTTCGAGAGGTTGCCGGACACTAGGAAGACTCTCTTTTCTTTCTTCTTTCGTGCTACTTGATTCCAATTGGTTTCTGCTGATTTAAATTGGTATCTGACTATCCTTCATTCTCTCACAGATGGCGAGAACACGCGCTGCAGCAGCTAGAGGAAGAGGAGATGGCAGAGGGGCGGCCCCAGCTGGGGGTGGCGTTCCAGTGGTTGACCCCGTGCCTCCTGTGGTCCCTAACTAGGCAGTGGGAGTTGCAGCCGCACTAGCCTAGCCAGCGGCGGTGCCCGTTCCACCGAGCCGCAATGTCAAAGGTGTACGACGCGATGGCACAAGGATGCCGAATCCGCATACGTGGGTTAGTACGGACCGGAGCTATACCGGTGAGTCCACGGCGGGATAGGGGACACGGGGTAGGGGCCCGCATCCCGATTCTGGAGAGAGCAAAGGCTCCTGGGGTTCAGCACGCCACAGCGGTGGCGCCTCGCTTGGATGAGGCTTCGGGTTTTAAGGCCTTCCTGAGGCCTGTTGCAGGGCCAGTGTTGACCGATGAGGAACATGATCTATTTTGGAGGTTCACAAAAATGAATCCTCCTGTGTTTTATGGCACTGAATCGGAGGACACATATGAGTTCGTCATCGACTGTCATGAGCGGCTCCATAAAATGGGGGCCGTGGATAAGTACGGGGTAGAGTTTGTGATGTTCCAGTTCTTGGGTGATGCCAAGCTTTAGTAGAGGGCTTATGTGGAGTGTAGGCCAGCTGGATCTCCTTCGTTGACTTGGGTCCCGTTTTACTCTGTGTTTTTGGACAAGTACGTCCCGCGTACTCTGAGGGAACGAAGGAAGGATGAGTTTGCTACTATTGATTAGGGGAACTCGTCGATTACTGTGTATGAGTCCCGGCTCCACTCTCTATCCCGATATGCTATTCGATTCATCGCTTGGCCACCGAGGGAGAGGATACAGCGGTTTGTGAAGGGGTTGAACACTAGGCTTCAATTATTGGCTCTTCAGCTTGTAGCCACTGGGGCTTCGTTTCAAGAGGTAGTGGAGCACGTCCGTACTGTTGAGAGTATTAGGCAGGAGAGTCAGGCAAAGCATGTAGAGAAGAAGGCCCGTAAGGGTGGGATGTTCAGCAACTCTTTCTTGAGGGGTTAGAGTTCACGGAGTTTGCTCAGGGCGTCCGGTTCAGTCCGCGATGCAGGTGTCAGCTGGGGGCGTATCAGGGGTAAATTATTAGGCTTCCGAATAGCATGGGGGCTACAATGCTTTATCGACATATGTTCAGCGGCCTACGCTGGACCATGCTTGCTTCGAGTGTGGTGAGATAGGGTATATTAAGAGATATCGCCCCGGACTTAGATAGAGTGGGCAGGGGACTCAGTATCAGGCTCCTCAAGCTCCATATGGACCAGATCGAGGGGTAAGGATAGTGCACCTGCAGGGTGGGGCTACCGCACCGCGGGTAGGGGTGGTGCCCAGCCTAACTGAGGCGATTCTAAGACAGGTAGAGGCGGACAGCAGCCCGGCAAGGCCGGGGCTCAGACTGGTAACTGTAATCACCGGGGTACGCAGGAGACAGGTGGGCGCGGTCATTTGTATGCCTTCCCAGTTAGACCCGAGGTTGAGGCCTCCGATATAATTATCATAAGTACTATCTCCGTTTATGATCGTATGGCTTCTGTTTTATTTGATCCGGGTTCTACCTTTTCCTATGTATC
Source organism: Lycium ferocissimum (assembly GCF_029784015.1). NCBI lineage: Eukaryota > Viridiplantae > Streptophyta > Magnoliopsida > Solanales > Solanaceae > Lycium > Lycium ferocissimum. The sequence goes on along the minus strand of NC_081351.1, from coordinate 44,468,374 downwards.
TACCTATTTTGTTGTCGGTCTAGATAAGATGTGTGATACTCTTGATAGCCCTATTTTTGTATCTACTCCTGTTAGGGATTCTATGGTAGTGGATAGCGTCTACCTTACACGTGCAATTTCTTTTATGGGGTATAGTACTTGGGCAGATTTGATGATTTTACACATGGTAGATTTCGATGTTATTTTGGGTATGAGTTGGTTGTCCCTGCATTATGGTATACTTGATTGCCACTCTAAGACTGTTTCACTAGCGATGGCCGGGGCACCCAGACTCGAATAGAAGGGTAACCTTAGTCCCCTCCCTAAGAAAGTAATATCCTTTGTTCGTGCTTAGGGAAGGTTTGGTGGATAAGGGGTGTTTGCTTATCGGCACATATCCGTGATACCAGTACAGATACTCCATCCCTTAATTCGATTCCAGTGGTACGCGAGTTTGCGGATGTGTTCCCCACATACTTGCCTGGTATGCCACCAGATCGTGATATTGACTTCAGGATTGACTTAGACTCAAGGACTCGTCCTATCTCTTATTCCACTTTATAGGATGGCACCGGCGAGAACTTAGGGAACCGAAAGAGCGATGCAAGATCTTCGAGTAAGGTTTTATTCGCTCGAGTGCCTCTCTGGTGCTCTGTGTTTTTGTTAAGAAGAAGGATGGGTCTATGCGTATGTGTATTGATTACCGACAGTTGAATAAGGTAACTGTCCGAAATAAGTATCCCATCCTCCGTGTTGATGACTTATTTGATCAGTTACAGGGAGCTTCGATGTTCTCAAAAATTGACCTAAGGTCAGGGTACCATCAGTTGAAGATTCGGGCGGAGGATGTTTCAAAACTGCTTTTCAGACCAGATATGCTCACTATGAATTCTTGGTTATGTCTTTTGGGCTTACAAATGCCCCAGCTGCGTTCATGGATTTGATGAACAGTGTGTTCAAGCCATACCTAGACTCATTCGTTATAGTGTTCATTGATGATATCCTGGTGTACTCTAGGAGTAAGGAAGAGTATGAGAAATATTTAAAGAGTATGAGAAATATTTAAGAATTGCTCTTGGAGTGTTGCGGGAGAAGGAATTGTATGATAAATTGTCCAAATGTGAATTTTGGTTATCTTCTGTGTCTTTCTTGGGGCATGTGATTTTGAAGGAGGGTATTATGGTGGATCCTAAGAAAATTCAGGCAGTCAAGGAATGGGCTAGGCCCACATAAGTGATCGAGCTCCGTAGTTTTGTGGGTCTGGCTAGCTACTATCATCGATTTGTGAAAGGGTTTGCTTCTATTGCTTCTCATATGACCCGTTTGACTCAGAAGGAGGTACCGTTTCAGTGGTCCGACGAGTATGAGGAGAGCTTTCAAAAGCTCAAAACATTGTTGACTACCGCACCGATTCTGGCATTGCCCGTTGAGGGCAAGGATTTTGTTGTTTATTGTGATGCTTCACGTTCTAGTTTGGGTGCTGTTTTGATGCAGAAAAAGAAGGTGATTGCTTATGCTTCTAGGCAGTGGAAGATGCATGAGAAAAACTATCCTACTCATGATCTAGAGTTGGCAGTGGTGGTGTTTGCATTGAAAATCTGGAGGCACTACTTGTATGGTGTCCATTATGAAGTGTACACAGACCATCACAATTTGCAACATGTGTTCACTTAGAAAGAGCTGAACTCTAGACAGCAGAGGTGGATGGAACTGCTGAAACTATGACATCACCATTTTGTATCACCCTGGTAAGGCTAATGTGGTAGCTGATGCATTGAGCCAGAAGTTGGCTAGTATGGGGAGTCTGGCTCGTTTAATTTCTTCTGAGCGTCCCTTGGCTAGAGAGGTACGTACTGCTACAACAGCTTTATGAGATTGGATATCTCTAACACAGGCAAGGTGGTGGCTTGTGTTGAGGCTCGGTCATCATTTTTAGAGCAGATTAAGTCTGAGCAGTTCGAAGATGCTAAGCTATGTAAAATACGAGATAAGGTGTTGCGTGGTGAGGCCAAGGAGGTCGTTATTGATGAGGAAGGCTCACGCTGCGAATCAAAGGCCGAGTGTGTATGCCACGTGTAGGCGACTTGATTAAGACCATTCTAACAGAGGCTCATAGTTCGAGGTATTCTATCCACCCTGGCGTCACTAAGATGTATCGTGATTTGAGGTAAGATTACTGGCGGACTAGGATGAAGCAGGATATTGTGAATTTCGTAGCGCAAAGGCCTAAATTGCCAACAAGTGAAGTATGAACATCAGAAACCTGGAGGTACATTACAGAGAATGACCATTCCAGAATGGAAGTGGGAAAGAATAGCCATGGATTTCGTAGTGGGTCTTCCGAAGACGTTAGGGAAGTTTGATTCCATCTAGGTTATTGTTGATAGGTTGACTAAGTCTGCCCACTTTATTCCGGTGAAGATAACTTATGATGCAGAGAAGCTGGCTAAGGTTTACATTCGGGAGGTACTTAGACTCCACGGGATTTCTATCTCCATTATGTCTGACAGGGGGCACTAGATTCACATCTAGGTTTTGGGAGTACTTGTATAAGAAGTTGGGCATGAGGTTAGATCTTAGCACCACCTTCCATCCTTAGACTGACGGGCAGTCTGAGCGGACTATTTAGGTTTTGGAGGATATGCTTCGTGCGTGTGTGATAGATTTCGGTAGGCATTGGGATCAGTTCTTACCCTTAGCCGAATTTGCCAATAATAATAGCTATCACTTGAGTATTGATATGGCTCCGTTTGAGGCATTATATGGGAGGAGGTGTAGGTATCCTATTAGGTGGTTCGATGCATTTAAGGTGAGGCCTTGGGGCACTGATCTTCTGAGAGAGCCCCTAGAGAAGGTGAAGGTGATTCAAGCCAAGCTATTGGCAACGTAGAATAGGCAGAAAGAGTATGCGGACTGCAAGATCTGAGATCTTGAGTTTGAGGAAAGGGAGCAAGTGCTATTGAAGGTCTCACCCATGAAGGGTGTGATGAAGTTTGGAAAGAAAGGCAAGCTTAGCCCCAGGTTCATTGGTCTGTTTGAGATTCTCAAACGTGTGGGGGAGGTGGCTTACAAGGTGGCTTTACATCCGGGTTTATCAGGCATTCATCCAGTGTTCCATGTGTTGATGTTGAAGAGGTACCACGGTGATGGTTCCTATATCATCCGTTGGGATTCGGTGTTATTAGATGAAAATCTATCATATGAGGAAGAGCCCATTACTATCTTAGACAGGGATGACCGTAAGTTATGGTCCAAGGAAATAGCCTCAGTAAAAGTTTAGTGGAAGAAGCCACTTGGGAAACAGAGGCTGATATGCGTAGCAAATACGCTCAGCTTTTCATCGAATCAGGTAACTCCTCCCTAGATTCTCATCCTTGTCCATTCGGGGATGAACAAAGGTCGTAATTGGTATCTAGTATAACGACCCTTCTGGTCGTTATGGGAATTTAGGACTCTATTCGGAATTTCGAGGCCGTAGGTGGATTCGTAGGGCGTCTTGTTGCATATGTGCATGTTTCGTATTGTGTTTTAAGGCCTTGGATGAAATGTGGGGTGATAGGGGGGCAAAACTGAATAGAAAACTGCCCTCACTGCCCAAAATGGACCGCTGCAGCGGTGGGATTACTGCTGTGGCGGTACCGCTATAGCGGTGCCTCAATCGCTGCAGGTGGCTAACCATTTCTTTGGTGGCTGATGTAGCGAAAGGTGGACCGCTATGGCGGTACCGCTATAGCGGGGAACCAACAGCCATAGCGGTCAGGCGGGAAAGTTGGAGATCGATATAGCGGGACCGCTGCAGCGGCGTAGCGACCGTCGCAGCGGTCGATCGGAGGCAGTAGCTTGGTTTTAAATGCCTTAGTTTTATTTTTCATTCATAACACCCTAACACACTTCCCAACAAACACTAAGAGAGAATTTTCAAGCTAGGGCAAGACAATCTTGTGAGGTAAGTTCCATTGCTTTCATTCTATCATTCCTTTCCCCTTCATTTTTGTAATCATCCCCATGGGTCTTTAATGGTGATATATATGTATGTATATATATATATATATATATCATCCCCATGGGTCTTTAATGGTGATATATATATATATATATATACTTTGCACTATCTCCTTAATATAGAGCTTCGCATAATCCTCAGCTATGTAAGTAGTCCTGACTGGCGGAAAATGGGCTGATTTAGTAAGTCTATCAACAGTCACCTATATGGAATCATATTTATGCTGAGAACGGGGAAAGCCTGTAATGAAATCCATATTAATTGCCTCCCATTTCCACATTATAATTTCGATAGCTTGCAATAACCCACCGGGCTTCTGATGTTCAATCTTCACCTGTTGGCAATTAGGGCACTGGGCTACGAACTCTACTGTGTCTTTCTTCATTCCATCCCACCAATAGACTTCCTTAATATCATGATATATCTTCGCCGTACCCGGATGAATAGAATAACGGGAACAATGAGCCTCTCCCATAATCTAACGGCGTAATCCTGCAACATCAGGAACACACAGTCTACCTCGATATCTGAGAACCCCATCTGCAGAAATCTCGAATGGTGACTTTTTCTTCTGAGGAGATATATCTCTATAATGAACTAACATGGGATCCTCGTACTGGTGCTCCTTCATTTCAGCTACTAAAGATGAGACTGTCGGGTCCTAAATAGTAACCCCTGTATTGCCCGAGTCCAATAATCGAACTCTTAAGCTGGATAGCTGCTGAAGCTTACGAACTAACTCCCTTTTCTCTGGATGGACATCACATAAGCTAACCATGGATCTACGGCTAAGGGCATCGGCCACTTTGTTTTCCTTTATAGGATGGTACATGATGCTAACATCATAATCCTTCAATAGCTCCAACCACCGCCTCTGCTGCAGGTTCAGCTTCTTCTATTTGAAAATATACTGGAGACTCTTATGGTCTGTATAAATATCCATATGAACACTATACAAGTAACGCCTCCATATTTTCAATGCATGAATCACCACAACTAACTCTAGATCGTGTGTTGGATAGTTCTTCTCACGCTTCCTCAACTGCCTTGAAGCATAAGCTATAACTTTACCGTGATGCATCAATACACAACCTAACTCTAGATCGCGGGTTGGATAGTTCTTCTCATGCTTCCTCAACTGCCTTGAAGTGTAAGCTATAACTTTACCGTGCTGCATCAATACACAACCTAACCCAACACCTGAAGTATCACGATAAATAACATAGCCCTCTAATCCTTCTGGAAGTATCAAAATTGGAGCTGAAGTCAATCTGTTCTTTAACTCTTGAAAGCTGAGTTCACAAGCATCGGTCCACTGAAACTTAGGTGATTTCTAGGTTAACTTCATCAGCGGTGCAGAAATGGAAGAAAAACCATCTATGAATCTCTTGTAATAACCTGCCAAGCCTAAAAAACTACGAACCTCCATGGGTGTTGTGGGCCTTAGCCAAGTCTTCACAGTTTCAATCTTCTGCGTACCCACCCGAATACTATTAGCTGAATAATGTGCCCTAGAAAAGTCATAGAATTCAAACAGAACTCACATTTAGAGAACTTTGCATACAGCTTCCGAGCTTGAAGAACTTTAAGGACAACACGTAAATGATCTGCATGCTCCATTTCTGATCAAGAGTATACCAGAATATCATCGATAAACACAATCACAAAAAAAAATCTAGGAAGAGTTTGAATACACTGCTCATCAAATCCATAAATACCGCCAGTGCATTAGTCAACCCAAACGACATTACCCGAAACTCGAAATGACCATATCTGGTTCAAAAGGCTGTTTTCGAGACAGGACCCCACCATGCCCATATATATAAACAAAAGAATCGTACCAACTGAGCTGCAGGTCCTGAAAAAATGGAGCGCTCCTGTATAAACGTTGAGAAAATAGCCTAAGGGTCCGATCCATCTCCCTATCTACCTGTGAGCATGAACGCAGCATCCACAAATAAACGGACATCAGTACGGACAAAGTACTGAGTATGTAAGGTATGAGAATAACATAAGAGAGACATAAGAAACACAGGGTTAATGTATGCAACCTGTATGTCTAAACTGCCCCTATGAGTCAATCATGCATATAAATACTGTGTATCTGAACTGCCTCTGAGGGCTATGATATGTGTTGACACCTAATTTTTTACCTCACATAATTTATTTTAATTATCCAGAGTCCTTGGATATTAAACAGAGTGAAATATATATTTTCTGAAGTCAAAATGATTTTATAAAAATTTTGTAGATAATATTTTACCATTCTTATTTGGTAAAATAATTTCTATAATATTAAAAATCATATAGAAATTACTTTACATATTTTTATATATTATTGCAACAAGTATGATATATTTGCTAAATTTAACCAAAAGAAAAGCAAGTTACAACAATTTAACCAAGAGAAAAGTAAGTTACAACAATTATTAATTTAATTGTTTAATTGGCTAAATTGTCAATTAGCAAGTATTTTACTCTATTTAATTTAAGGAATTTGGTTAATTAAATGAACTAATCATTTTACTCCTTAATTCTCAGCTTTTGCGTATTCAATTTATTAGAATTTATAATTAATTGAGTGTTTAATTGTGATTAATTCTATAAATTTCTTACTATGTGGCAAATAACGGTTACAATCGAAATAATTAATTGTTAGTTCAGTTATAGTCTTAATTGAAATAGCCAAATTCATTGGTATAAGTTAATTAAGGTCATCAGCCTTTGATTTGTTTGATTATGTCTATTATAACCTTAATTAAAATAACCAAATTCATGGTTTAAATTTAACTAAGGTCGTTCTTGCAAATTAGCTCTTAAATTGGTCAATTGTTTATTATCGGGTCATAATTGAAATGTCCAATTAATGGGCATTACTTCAAAATTTTGACCATTTGTTAAAAATTGCATGTGTGCTCCTCCCTGTATACATGTATACACAAATATACATATGTGTATACATATACACACATGTATATCATGTATACATCAGACCAGGCCCTTTTATTTCTTCAAAAATTGGCCGGGCCTAACCCATTAAGGGGGTGACCCAGCCCACTGCAACCATTAAATGGCGTAATACCCCATATCCCTCTTCAATTTCGTCCAAACACACCCCTCCTACTATTTACCCCTCATCCCTTCCCTTCTTCTCCAAAACCCTAACGCCGCCACCCTACCCCGCCTTCTCTCTCCTCATCATCTTTGCCTCTAATGGCAAAAGCTCAGATGGGAACAACCTTACACAATACTTGTAAGGCCGAGAATGGCAAACAATTAATGCCTCCTCCATTTTTCACCAAGCGCAACCCAAACAGGGTGTAAGTAACCTTTCCTTTTGCTTTTTATTCAAATTAACGGCCAAAACTCTAATTTTTCTTAAATGGATTTTGTTGTATTAGGATTTGAATCCACAAATCTCATTGGTTCATAAAGAACCATGTTGACTGACTTCGTTTGGGTTGAATCTGACCCTTGATTTGTTGATCTACTCAATTCGTAGCAATTGATGCTGGTATTTGAGAGACGCAATTGTGAAATTGCAATACTCCCATATCGGTTGAACAGTAGGGTTTTTAGGAATTGAGGTTCGATAAATAGAAACCCCAATTCTCATTGTTTGACAGACATACACACCGAATATCATACATATTCACTCATATACTCGAAAAACCTAAATTTCTAAGCAATTTGCTTCGAGATTTTAAGAGTTCGAGTTTAGTAAAATTTTAAAGTTATTTTTCTGTTCCTTGTGTGTGTTCTCTGTGGTTCGAGTGGAGGAAAGAAGCATTAGAAGTCTTACAAGTCCAAATCTCGATTCAAAGGCTGCACATGAGAAAGGTAATTCCCCTTCCCATTCATTTTGCGTTTCCTTTTAATTTTAAGTTTTCTGTATGTATATGTGTTTATGTGCTAGTTTAGTTAGCTAAATATGTTTTACTGTATTAGTTTGGTTTAATAGTTAAGCATGTTTTATATGTTAGTTTTTAGCTTAGATTATTTAGTCCTGTATATTAGCTTAGCTTAGTCCTATTCTATTAAATATGTCTTATGTGTTATCATAGCCTAATCTGTTTCAGTTAAGCATGACTTAGTTGTTAGTTTAGCCTATTTTAGTTAAACATGCCTTAGGAGTTATTTTGTCCTAGTCTGTCTATGCTAAGCATGTATTATATATTGGTTTTGCTCTAGTTAATCATGATTTATATGATGTCTTGTTAGAATTAATTAGTTAGTGAGATTTAGATGTTGTTTGTTTTGAATCTGGCCGCAAAGTATATATTAGTCTAGGTCCTACCTATTATTTGCTCAAGTATACTCTGTTATTGGTTCTGTTGGTCCCTTACTGTGATAGATGTAGTGCTATGGTTTGATCAAATGAGCTAGTAATACTATGAATGGCTTAAATGTGATAGTATTAAGTGTTCAGTCTGTTCTTTTGCATAATGTCATGTCATGTTAAAGTTGATCATGTCATAGCTTTTGTGCTTTTGTTATTTCCTTCTAGTTAAATGGGAGTTGATGCCATATGTCTCCATACTGTGTACTAAAGATCCTGTTTTAGCTTTGCTTGTTATCTAAATGGGAGCCTGGATAATCTTGGAGTTAAGCTTGGAGTCATTTTGACCTATGGTGTCTAAAATAATGAACTGGTTTTCCCAATGATATGTAGTTTGAACCAAAATGTTGTTTTACCTCAAAAATGTATTGCTAATCTTAGAGTAAGTCCTCTATGTTTACTAGACACAAAACTGCACTTTCTGAGATTGAAATATCATGTAACTTGAGTTATTAAAGTGATTAAGACTTTGCATGCTCCCTTAAATGACTATGTCTAGACTATATGGCCTGTGCTATTAACTTGCTGATTGTTGTAGTGTCTAAGTATCTCAGAATATGTTCCTTTAAAATGGGTAAAGGCATTTAAATTTAGTTCTGCTCTTTTATAACTATATTGGTACTCTGTTGAAATTTGTAATGAATGTTTGAAATTCTGTATGGATGAAATATGCTAACATTGAATGTCTAGCCCTTTTTTAGACTCTATTGTTCGTCCTGTTTGAGCTTAAACTGTGTGTTGACTTATAACCCTGCAAAGGATGTTTGCTTAAAATGTCATGTTTTGGTCTAAAGAAGCCTGCGAGCATATTAAGTCCCCTGTGATTATTTGTTCTGTTAACTGTCTATACTAAATCCCTACTCATGTAAGCCTGCTATATGTTGATCTAGATATATGCTAGGCAAATTCTTAAATTCTTTTGTTGATCAAATGTTATGAATGCATTCTGTGTGTGATCCCTTTCTGAGCCTGTTTACTCCGTTACCTACAGAGTATTCTATGAATATGCCTTGTATGAATTTCTCTTGTTTCTTGGTTTAAAAGCTGTTACCTAAGGTTGCATCTAAAACTGCTTTACTAAGACTTGTGTATTGTTGCATATTGGTCTTGCATATTGTTGGCTGGGCTTTGATTCTATTATTGCCAGCCCACTTGAGATTTTGAATAATAAGAACCCTCAGCATGTTTTCCTATTGCTCTTCTCTCAATTTGTCGGTTTTCTGCCTGATATACCAAGGTAAACAAGGTATATTCATCTCTGTACCCTCACAGGTGTATAGAGGTAGGTATATTCAGTATACCTAAGGTATATCACTCCTACAACTTATTAATATGGACTAACATTGTGCCAGTTTGGTCTTCTGGGCCGAATGCTTTTATCTAATCATTGGGCCTCCTCGTACGTGCTAAAATTTGCTTTGTCCTTGGGCTGAACTTTTTTTTGATTTTGTTAAGTGACCCATATAGGCTTTGGACTTCTCTTTTGTTATTTTGGGGCTTAGCTGTTTCTCCTAAATACCATGCTGTCGCTTAGTGACTTATTTGCTCAACTTGTGTGCTTGCTTAGCTTAAATGTAAATTGTTTATTCCTTAGTACAAATACTTAGACGTATACTAATCCTTATTCTTTTATGTGAACCAATTCTGGGCCATTCTGGCCATCTCTTGCATTATAACCTGGTTGGGCCAGAGGCCCAACACCATTTCTTTCAGTCCGAACGAAAACAAGGGAAGCTAATATTGTTTGAAGGCCCAGTCATGGGTAAAAATGACATGAAGGCCCAACTATGGGTGAAAATAGTAGTTGGTGGGCTTAGGTAGGCCAACCAACCTAAACTTTATCTTTATTTTCATTATTTATGTGCAAAAATTGTATTTGTAAAAACTCTTGTGAAATTATTGGAACCCTCATGAATGTAGAACTTAGGGAATAACCTAGTATTTTAGGAAAGTACACTCAAAAAATCAATTTTTTAAACACGGTTAATTATTTCAACTTTGGTACAAAAAAAAAAAAGGAAATTCTCTTTTACTTGATTTCAAGATTAAGACCAGCTTAATGATACAGAAAAGAAAAGAAAAAGAAAAAAAAAAGGGAAACAATGGGATTTTGGCGAGTGTAAAAATCAAACAAAGGATAAATTTTGGACTCTAAGTCCATGACCGAAAAAATGATGATAAAATTGATTTGCTTTAAGTCCAGGAACGAAGTTGGAAACCAAATTGATCTGAAAAAAACCTGGAATTTCTTACACTCAAACGACTTTCTGGACGGAGCTGAGTTTTACTAAATTAATGGAAGACTTGGACATTTTATGAGATAAAAACTTGTTCTAGATCTGAGAGAAAACACTTTGGGCCTGGAAGCCCAGTACTCATTTTGGACCAAAACGAGAATGGTGCTGTTCAGACCAGTTTGAGGTAAGACGGAATCTGGACTTAGTATATGGCTGATCATATGGGCTTCAAATAAAAATGACAAATTGACTTAAGGTAAAATACACTTGTAAATTTCTTTATATGTATATATTTATACACATGATAAAAATTGGAGATATACTTTATATTTTTATGTATATGTATAAATAAAACTCGTAAGAATTAAATTCATTTTATTAGGACTAGAATAGTGGTATTGTATTCGGGAGAAATCTCGGGGTGTTTAGTCTAACAATAAAGTGAGTTGAACACTTAAGTGAATTTTCAAACCAAATCCCCTTTTTTGAAAGGGGGTTTTTGCCAATTTTTTTTTTTTTTTTGAAGTTATGATATGAATGAAATGAAAAGTTTGCGGAAATTTAAACATTTTTAAGTAAATAATTACAGTAATCACACATTGAAGCTTGTAGGTCAACCTTATTCTACGGATCTTTAATATTAGGGTGCGTATAACCTTTTCTAGGGGATCATAAGAATCCTTATCTCGAATTTTGTTTCAAAAGATTTTTTCTCTTGTCTGAAAAATTCTTTAAATTCAGTTTTTCTAGTTTTTCTTAAATAAATTAGGTGGCGAATTTAAAATACTAAAATTCAATTAGAACACAACAATCTCTTAGAAGCTTTTATGCACTCGCGTAAAAGTGAACCGTAAAATATGTGTAAATACTGTGCATGGATGCATGAGGTCATACATATAAATATGCGTATATAACGCTTGTCAAGCCACTGTGGGCATCCCATCGTATCATATCGGCCAACATCATCATCGTATTATCATATAACCAGCTGATCAGGTGATAGTGCGTATATAACGCTGTCACTTTCCCCATATCCCATACATATACATATAATGCATAATATACGAAAATATAGCGCCTGAAGGGTCATAGGTTTGTATATATATATAAATGCAATGCAAGACATGATAAGAGTACAAATAACTCTAAAGATTATAATGAATCTAAAGGAAAACTTTCTGAAGATACATTGTGGAACATGAATCAAATGATTCATCCCTAACTCTAAGAATAGAACCATAATGGATTTACGTTACGTGTCTGTTCGGTTCACAAAAATCATGCCAAAATAAAGAAAGGGATAACCTTAACATACCTTGTCGCCTCCTTAACTACTTAACACCTATCTTTCCGAACTTGCAGGTTTATATTCAAGATAATTCATATTAAGGTTAAGACATTGAAACACTTATAAGATCAAACTAGACTAATAAATGAGCTAACGAAAATCGAGCAGCATGCCTTTATATCTTCTACCTCCACCAATCTTCTAAACAACACCCAAATATCAATAACAATGTCAACAATTCCATAGTCAAGAGATTATATTCAAATTACTCTCAAATCAATCTAAAAGCTTCCTTTCAAATTCCATTCATAGTCAACAACTACAACACAATACTTTATGACCTTTCCTATCATGATTCTTTTCACCTTCATGACTTACTAACCTTCAAATCAACTCAATATGAGTAATAAAGGGAAGAACATACCTTATACTTGAATAATTTCAACTCACACAATCTTGCTTCAAAACCAAATCCACCGCAACTTCAACTAAAATCAAGAACTATCATCTTCCATGAGCTAGCCTAGGATTTCAAAGCTTGATCTTCACTTGAATAGCTTGGGATGTTATAAATGAGTAGAGATGGTTGAGAGAGCTTGAAGGGTCTAGAAGAATCTGGTTTGTGGTGAAAAATATAATCCCAAGTCAGGGTCCCTTTTATTTATAACAAAGAGAAAGTTTCCATCGCCTGCACTTCGACGATCCACTCGACGGACCGTCGATCTACTCGACGAACCATCGAGTGACAGCGTCGACCTTCACTTGAATAGCTTGGGATGTTATAAATAAGTAGAGATGGTTGAGAGAGCTTGAAGGGTCTAGAAGAATCTGGTTTGTGGTGAAAAATATAATCCCAAGTCAGGGTCCCTTTTATTTATAACAAAGAGAAAGTTTCCATCGCCTGTACTTCGACGGTCCACTTGACGGACCGTCGATCTACTCGACGAACCATCGAGTGACAGCGTCAAATTGCCTGATAAGAGGCAACTCTGTGATGGTGATTCGACGGTGCAGGTTGACCGGCCGTCAACACTTCGACGGTCCATTGAAATAGCCGTCGAGTTGCCCAGTTGTCACACTCAGTCCCTTTTTATTCGTTTAACCTCCGATCTTTCCGATACTTGTTAGACATAACTTAAACTCTCATATGTATAGAATAAACATGTAGAATCTCTTATGACCTTGACGGAAACTTCACTTTATAACTCCATGTCGGCTAACTTACGACGAAACTCAACGTATAAAATACGGGGTGTAACAGTCCAACCTCGAACGCACTTCATCTTCACCCACCTCTACCATATACCATCACCCACCCCAACCCCACATCACCGCTTTATCCAACCCTCCCACCCACCCACCCTCTTGAAAAAATTTCTATTTCATGTATTTTATTTAACTTTAAAAACTTTTATAAAAAATGGGAAATTTTTTCTTACCCAGCCCCCACCCCCCAACCACCCAGCCCCACCCCACACCAAATTTAACTACGCAAACTTTTTATTTTTTATAAATTTCTTATAAAGGTAAAATTAAATATGAAGTAGAAAATTCAGGGAGGGGGTAGGGGGTGTTAAGCCCCTAACCATTGCCTGGGCGTAACACAGTACTCGGTGCCTTGCTGTATATGGCCGAATGAATCACATGGCTTGCTGAATCAATATAGGGCATGAACTGATGCGGAATATAATATAAACATGCATGGTGTGAGTAAAACATGAAATTAAATAATCATAAGTTCTGAAAATACTATTATATCATAAATGCGGAAATATAGTAATATAGCCAACGAGGCTAACTTAACTGATCATCTGACATGATATAACTGACTAGTTTATGAAACCTCTAAACGTGAGTCTACTAAACTATTTACCGAGTCAAGGCCCCCGCCATATCTTGACTGCATAACTAACATGAACATAAAATTTAAATAATGACAAAAATCCGAATGAGATGGGGCAATAAACATGGTACATGAAATAATAGAACTGAAACTGTAAGCTGAACATGAACATGAGCATGAGCATCATCTGACATGAATATATATAACATGAGTAAAACATGTTAAGTACATATGTATATCTATGTCTTGTGGGAGAGCCGTAGTATAACCGATAACATGGAATCACCACGTGGGTGCGTGGAGTCGGGTACCTAGCCCGACCAGCAGAGTAGCCCCACACCGGCTGCAGGGTATGAGACATAGGTATGAATTGAAAGGATACAATTCAATTGTATGAAGGTGTCATCCTAATCTGGGCAGATCGACCCTTACCCTATGTTAGCATACGTAGTTTTAGGATGTTTGAGCCTTCTCGGTAAACCTATGCTACTCCCAAAAATATGAAAATGGATATAGGTGGCATCTAAGCCCATGGTTTGTGTAACATAACTTGTAAGTATGACTTGTAGACATGATCCGTAAACATGACATGTAAACATGATTCGTGAGTATAATATAGCATGAATATAAGTATAGAGTATAACTTGCAAAAAAACATGGAAAACATGTAGATTTTCATGAAAATAAGCATAATAGTTCATATCTTGCATTTTAGAACTCATGGAATGCAAAGCATGGGTGTTCATTGATTACGGACGGGTTCCCAATAACTAAAATTGGAATATCAAGAATACAATAACAAACTAGTAATACAAACATAGTATAGCATAGTACATGTAACTTAGGGTTATCATGAATTGAAATAGAAACCTTAGATTTATGGAACTTTGTGTTTTCATGGATGAACGTGGCGTGGGGAAGAACAATGATGTTGTCACATGTGGATAGAAACCCTACATACCTTAATCGCTCCAAAAACTTGAGAAAAATCTGAATCTTTGAAGAAGAATTCCAAAAGCTTGAATCTTGAACCTTGAGATGGGTTTTCTTGAAAACCCTAGGTTGTTAACATCGGATTTCTCTTAGAATTCATGTATAATCATTAAAATTCACTTGGGAATACATGGGAGGGACTTACCTTGATGTATGAGGATGATGAGAAGAGAGAATGGTCGTTCTAGGGCTTGGGGATATGAAGAATGAAGTGAAACCCAAATCCTTAATATATTTTCCCAAATACTTGCTTGAAGTGAAACCCTGTGTAAACTCACTTGAAAACGTGCTTCGTAGGGTAACTTGTGACTTTGCTTTGTCCTAAGACTCTTCTTATGACTTGATTAGGTTTCAAAACATTTTCTACACCACCCATCTTAGTTCCTTTATTATCATCATCTTACGAGTCAAACCCCCAGCTGAATAAGCGTGTTACAAGTGGTGTAGAAAAATCAAAAAAGAAAACTTTTCAAAACTTTTTTAAAGAAAAATTAATTTTTATAATAAAGGTGTTCTATTGATCACAATTAAAAGTAAAATGGCCAAACAACATTTGCGTCAAGTTGAGGGCTACTATATATATGTCCTTTCAAAAAGTTGAAAGGTCAAAGAACCTTTATGAATATTCACATAGAAATTAGGGTTTACCCTCGTACTCGAAAGTTTTTATACACAGCGGGAGTGACAGAGTAGAAGATACATTCTTAAATTGACAGCAAAGTTTAATTGCTTTCCTATGCTGCGTCTCCTTTTCCGTTTAAATACTCCTAGTTTTTTTTATCATGCCATCACCACTCATGAACCAGTTGATTATTTAATTATATATGCTTTTATAATGTCACGACCATTTTTTGTTTACGCGGGCACCTACCTTTTCCCACCTCTTAGGCGAAATCACGTTGGTTTCACATCAATTAAGTAAAGGCGATTCATTTAAATTAATAGATACTTAGAAATTCAGCAGAAACTTCATAATATATTCAATAAACTTAAGAATCAATAAAATTACAACGATGTAACAAATACAGACTCGATCCAATTTCCTATGACCTGGTATAGACTAGTACAAGAGCGACTAATGATTTCAGAATTTCCACTATATTCTAAGACTCAACCTCCGTCCCGAAATGAAATGGGAGGAGGCCTTCCAGATAGGCAACGCGTATTTCCACATATGCTTCGATCAATCACCTGAAACAAATCTACACCCCAAAAAGGGTGTAGCAAGTGTAATATCAGTATAAACCACGCGTACTGAGTAAGTATCATAAGCCGACAATGGGTAGTAACACATATCAGTAAAAGAATTCACGTATAAATATGATAACAACCCAATCAAGTCATTTACTATCTACCACACACTCGTATATCAATATATTTAAGCATTAATTACACTTTAATAGTTCACTACCAAGCTCGCAACGATATCCGAACTCACATAACATTAAATCAATCGTTCTACTAGTAGTCAACTCATCATTAAACACTCGTTATCCCACATCACATAGAGACCGAACATATTCTAATCTTACGAGATGTCTATAGATACCTCAACAAGTTAAATCAATAAATCCAGATCCAAGTTCACGTCATTTCCTAGTAAAGCATCTAATCTCGATTGTGCCAAGTCCGAATAAATCAATCAATCCAATCATGACAAGTAAACCCAAATCATCTCAAACAAGCCATAATGCAATGCAAGACGTATCAACGCAAGATGTATGGACGCAATGCCATGCCGTGCAAATGAGGTGTACATATGTACTCCGACGAAAATATCGACGTCCCGCAGCACAACCAAAGGTGACTCGAGAAGTCCGAGTGCCACCCATCCCGATCTTTTGTCCAATGCATAGACGGACCCCAGCTAATTGCTCACGGTGGAGTCTCACCGACACCACTCAAAAACCGCGGAGTCCATGCACTAACAATGATTTCGGATGACATCGAAATCGGCCATGCAACAACGATGCCCGAATATAACCATCTGACATCGCCCTCTCACAATCACTCAAAAGAGTTTATCAAAATATCGCTTACTCAATCAACGATACCAGATCATCACCGGGTATCGGCCATGCATCATAAATATAAGGAAATGTATGCAATGCACATATCAACGATTCCGGAATTAAGCCTCGAACATCGGCCTTCTCACAATCACTTAGTACAAAAGTTTCTCAAATATCAATTTCATAAAATCAACGATTCTTATCACACATCTTTTCACAATCATCAAGTAAAAGAGTTTATCAAAATACGACAATCAATGCATCATGAAGGTGTGAGAACGCATCATGAATGATATATCAAGTATCAACAATCAACTTCAATATCACAAGTACCAATAATGGGGTACGCCAACCATATATCATATCACAATACCAGCAATGGGTATGCCAACAATATATCAATATCACAATACCAACAGTGGGTATGCCAACAATGTATCTATATCACAATACCAACAGTGGGTATGCCAACAATATATCAATATCATATTACCAACAGTGGGTATGCCAACAATATATCCAAACCAAGACTGATAACAGGATCTAATCTCTATCAACAACTCATGGCATCAAGCCAACACAATAGAATTATCAATCACAACACAACGGGTAGCTAGTCCCATAACACAATTTACATTATTACCTTTTAAATTAGCCTATTAGCTTAGAACAAGTAATCTCACTTGCTGCACTCACAATCATTCGTCACAACTCTTTTAGAACTCAATCACAATCGTTGGTGTATTTTATCCTCCCATTTATCAACTAGATTCACTAGTAATGACATAACACAAAATCACATATTACGAGAATTTCTAATCATTAGACATAGATAATTAGGGTTCACCCGCTACTACCAAGCAACATATATCCACCAATATTAACGAAAAACCACATTAAATAACCTAAAGAATCTACAGGCCATAAGCCCGAACACACAAATCACACAACAATACCATCCCAAGATTCCATCCCAAATCTCCAATTCCTATACATGCATTTTCTGTTCCTTCTAATGCACAAATATATGAAATTAACCAGAGTCTACCGAAAGGGAAGCCATAACCTACATGACAGCTGAACAGTTGTCATGAACCCACATGGTGCCTTGTCTTTTGAAGCGTCTCCAAATAACCAAACTCAATCACATATAAATTCTATGTAAGAAACCATGAATAATGATACCCATTTTGGCTACTTTCTATTCGGGTCAAAACCCAACCCTTAATTTAGGAAAAACGGTCTCAAGGGCAAAATGGGAAATTTTATGACCAAAATACCAAATTCAATACCAAAATGTCAAAACACATTACTTTAATCATAGGAATACTCAATTAATTCTCAAAATCATCATTTGTATGAAAATTCCCCAAATTTGGGCCTAAGAACCCTAACTTTGATTCAAGAATTTCAACTTTAGAATGGAAGATTATTGAGTTAACAAGCCTAGATATATCATTATCTAGCATAAATAGCAATATTAACATCATTTATTCATGATCTAGAAAGCCAATTTGATTTTTAGAACCCAACTCAAGAAACCCATTTAAAGACCTGATTTTCTGGAAAAGGATTCTAGATTATTAATGAAATTAAGATGTTTAGAAGATAATGGATAGAATAAGGTAAGAATGTTTAACCTTCCAGGAAGAAACCATGTCTCTCTAGAAAACCCTTGAATCGCCTCAAAGCTTACATCAAGTCTAAATGAGAAAATGTCTAAGGGTTTTAGAAAGTTTTTTTAAAAATCTCATTTGGACTTACAATAAGGGAGATCAGAGGGTCGGCGGCATTAGTTTTTAGCGGCGACACTCACCGACGGCCCGGTGCCGCTATAGCGAGACCGCTCCATTTTCGATTTTTCGGTTCCGAAAGCGGCCCGATTTTGACCACTAGTGGGTCTAGTCACAAATTTTTCTATGTCTTCCCGAGCGCGGAAATTGACTTTCCTCGTAATCATCCGAGGTTCGAACACAAACGAAATATGCATCCACATGTAAAAAACACGCTACGAACGCAGAATTTTTTTCAAGTTTCACCATTTGATCATCCTATTTTTAACTAGTTCCCGAGGCCAAGTCCAAAAATACACACACATTAAAATAAATGAATACACACAAGTTGTAAATAACCATCTTGGACCTCTCGGAATCGATGGATCTCAAAAATCCGTTTAGTCAAAAGTCAACTTTGAGTCAACTCTTTTTCACTTAAAGCCAATTTTTATAGAAAACATTCCAAAGCCCAAAAGATGCCTGGAAGTCATGCAACTATCTCTCGGGTCAAAATTAGCTAATCGAGACTCGGGAATCGGTCAAAAGGGAAAAACGGAAAATAATGACAAAATGGGTCGTTACATCAAATACCAATTAAACAATCGTTCGTCCTCGAGCGAAGAACGAGAGCAGGAAAAGCTTACGGTAACCAAGGAAATCATATCACAACCAACACAAAGCTCTTTCAACAAGATGCAAACCCAAACCACAATTCGTTCGTACTCAGCCAAAAGATCCAATTTCCATGCCTCTAAAACACACAACGGATCTCACATAGATAAATCAAATAGCACGACCCTTTAGACATAACTAAACATAAAACATTCCGAACTAGTAAGATATTATGAGCTAGCTAATCCTTTTGTCTCACTTTTATTTTTCAAACCGTTCCTTGAATCACAATTTCTTAGAAGTGCACAATACAAACTAACATCATGAATTACTCTTCCTAAAAGAAGATCCTAATTCTTCCAAAAAACTTTAAGCTATTTGATTAAAACTTATCTTTCTCATAGCCAACTTGGTCAGTCGTAAGTCTTCTTAACTCTTCAACTCACTTACCTAGGAACATACCATCGAGTACTGCGTAGAGCAAGATTTGCCAACATCTAATGATCAGAATGGAACCTTATCACAATCCTAGAATCTCTTCGAAGAACAACCATTATCATTACAACACATTGTACTAACCAAAAGGCTGACTCTGGTGAGACACCATAAGGACTACTAATAACAAACCTAAAAAATCAGGTGTTCCTTATCACATCCATTAAACTGATTTACATGGAACCCATAAGTTCCCTTAGAGTTACAAACTCGATCTAACCATTTCCATTCAAACCATTATGACCTACAATGAACGCACCATTTCAGAATATATCAATAATCACACAAACTGATTCCAAGATCCAAAACCCATCACACTCTTACCGTGAATAGCAAACTACAAGTTACTGCTCTTGGCTCTAAAAGTTGAAACTTATCCAAATTGTTCTAAAGGTACCGGATAACTAAATCTTGTGACCTCAAATTCCTTAACATTACCCAATACGCATTCTTGGTACAACCCGAATTTTTTGACACTAAGGACATATGTACTCATAAATCAATCTTTTAACTATCTAACTTTCCATTGTAATACCTCAATAACCCATAATACTTTCGAAAGCATCAAAATCTCAGAATGCCTTATGCTAACAAGCATAATCACTTCGGACCCGTAATATCCAAAGTCATTCCGTCAATGTTGTTCACAACATAAAACACTTAGCACAACACGATCCCATCTCGGAACATTGATAGCCATAACATACTAAGAATTTCTACAAATCCTTTCTCTTAAACACACACTAACTCATTCATTGCAAAGTACTGCGAAACTATCCAAGGGGTAGCACACAAGCCACTTCCTATAAATTCAACATGTCGGTTATCTGAAATCTCACTTCTCACTTAGCCACTGGTCACAACTTCTTATCACCTACCCATTCCGTAAACATACTTTCTCAAAATCACACAACAATCACAAGCTCGTCCATTCCATACTACACAACCCTACCACCATTCAAATAGACTTAAGTACTCCCACGGGCGCACCTAATTCTTGCAACTCTCGACTAACACTAACCAATTCTCGAGGCCACTAAATCAATTACCGCAAATCATATGTCTTGCACACTACCAAACCAACCTGGAGATAAAATCACACCACACACTTTACACATTAGAGTTACCTTGCAACGCATTGGAGTCTAAACCGACTAAACTCTAAATCCAACGAAGCACATACTTGGTCTACAATGACCCACTTTCCTCTACCAAGGTTCCCTTATTCCATTCCTTATTTTGAATTCCAAAATGATCCATATAGCTTGAATAGGTTTAAGCCTCATCTCTGATTCACTAATTAGAATGTCTCCATTGTCGAACCTAAACACACCTAACCATTCAAGCTACTATACCATCAACTTCAATAGGATAACAACACCGATAAATAACAAAACTCACCGAAGCCACACAACAAGTACAAAGGCTCTCAGCCTCAATCCGATACTGGACATAACTCCTAACAGTTGCTTGGTTACTAGAATCTCACTCTCGTAATAGTCACAAACACATTCTCATAAGCATGCCAGATACCAATTATTTCCTTCTTAATGCCCAAGAATTTTCTATCCAAATCCTCTTTATCACGACTCAATTCCATGTACACAACAAGTACCAATACCAATCCCCTTAAGAATTTGAATTCTCTATGCTCCCTCACAATATCGTCTTGTTAGTACTTACTCTCAACTTCTCTTATCTACCACACACAATCACTATACTCATCAAATCTGGTTATCCTTAGCGAACTCACTCTCGTCCTTGCATACCAATCAAAACCCTTTTTTTTTTCAAATCTAATCCTATCCTCCTTGTTTGCTAAGCCCAAGTTCACCATTTTCGTGCCACCGACCACTATCACAAACATTATCCACATCTCTCAAACCTTCTTCCCAATGACATATCTTAACCAAATTTCCACAACTAGGACTCACATAATAACTAAAACCGAACTTGTTCAAGGTCCGAATCAGAGACACCTTTCATACCGTATCACAACATAATGACATATCGAAATCGATGAGAATGAATGTTCCTCGTTCGAGGGAGGATAAAACAAGGATACACATATACCAATTGGAATCTCCTAGATACCAATTGGACCCACCGAGATACCAATTTGACCGAAGTAGCACGAATAGAAAGAATGAAAGGTGTTTTTCCTAAGATGCTTCATAGCCTCTCGCGGATGGGTACAGACGTCTCCGTACCATTCCACGAGACTCTACTACACATTGCTCTTGTACCTAGTAGACCGGTAACCTAAGCTCTGATACCAAATTATCACAATCGAATTCGGGGTCGCGCGGGCACCTACCTTTCCCACCTCGATAGGCGAACCCTGTATCGAATAGCACATCAATTAAATAAAGATGAATCATTTAAAAAAATTGATATTTAGAAATAACAGCGAAATGTTATCAAATATTCAATAACCTTAAGTATTTATAAGATTACAATAGTCACATGATTACAGACTCGATCCAATTTCCCATGACCTGGTGTAGACTAGTACAAGAGCGACTAAAATAATTCTGATTTCCACTATATTCTAAGAATCAACCTCCATCCAGGAATGAGGTAGGCGGAGGTCTTCAAGATCGGCATCGTGCATTTCCACACACGTCACAATCAACCACCTAAAATAATCTACACCCTAAAAAGGGTGTAGCAAGTGAAATATCAGTACAATCCACGCATACTGAGTAATATCATAGGCCGACAATGGTTAGTAACACATATCAGTAAAAGAATTCACAGATAAACATGATAACAACCCAATCAAGTCATACATCTATTTACCACACACTGTACATCAATACCTTTTAATCATTAACTTCACCCCAATAATCACAAGCCAATCTCACAACAATCTCGCAACTCACATATCATTAAATCGTTCCCTTTAGTCTAGTAGTCAACTCATCATTAAGACACCCGTTATCCTACATCACATAGAGATTTAAAACATAATTAATCTTACGGACGGTCATACTTCAACAAGTTCAATCAATAAATTCAGATCCAAGTACACGTCATTGCCTAAGTAAAGCATCTAATCCCAAATGTCCGAGAATAATCAAGTCCGAATCCAACACCACAAGTACAACAACATCTCAACAATCAAATCATAATGCAATGCAATACAATAGTGTATAATGCAATGCAATGCAATAGTTTATGAAAATGCAATGCCATGCAAACGATGTACACATGTGCTCATCACCAATATCGACGTCTATGCATTATGAATACTGAGGAAATGTATATAACGTCCCGGATCTTATCAACGATTTTTGGAACCCCGACATCTTTACCCATGGGAAGTTCTCACCGCAAAAGAGTTTGGGGACCTGCTGAGTCCATAAAACAACGATTTCGAAATAACATTGACATCAACCTTGCAATCAACGATACCGGAGTTTATCGAACATCCGACTTTACGCCTATCAATCAAAGGGTTCTCTCAAATATTAATTTCACTCATCATGAATGTGATGAACATCGGACATGCGTATATCAAGTATCAAAATCCGAAGTTTAGTATCACAAGTACCAATAACGGTTCAATACCAATAATGTATCATAAAATCACAATACCAATGCATGGTACACAATAATATGCTCAATATCACAATACCAACAATGGGTATGCCAACAATATATCTAAACACAAATACCAACAATGGGTATGTCAACAATATATCAATATCACAAATATCAACAATGCTGGGTATGCCAATAATATATCATAATCAAGACGATAACGGATCCAATCTAATCTCTCAAATAACTCATGGCATCGAGCCAACATAATAGAACAATCAAGCATAACACAATAGGGTAGCTAGTCCCAACACACAATAGGTTAATCAATTTATATTATTACCCCTTCCCTAAATCCGCCTATTAGTTTAGAACAGTGATCTCACCTTACACTTACAATTTTTCGTCACAACTCTTTTTAGAACTCAATCACAATCGTTGGTGTACTTTATCCTCCCATTTATCCACTAGATTCACTAGTAATGACATAACACCATAATCACATATTACGGGAATTTCTCATCATTAGACATAGATAAATTATGTTCACCATCTACTACTAAGTCACATATATCCACCGATATTAACAAAAAATCACACTCAAACAACCTAAGGAATCTACAGGCCACAAGCCCGAACACACAATCACACATCAATACCATCCTGTAATTCCATCCAAATCTCTAATTCCTATACATGCATTCTCCGTTCCTTCTAACACACGAATATGGGAAACTAACCGGAGTCTACCAAAGAGGAAAGCCATAACCTACATGGCAGCCGAACAGGTGCCGCGAGCCCACACGTTGCCTTGTATTTCGAAGCGTCTCCAAATAATGAAACTCTATCACATATTAATTCTATGTGTAAAACCATAAATAATGATACCCATATTGGCTACTTTCTATTCGGGTCAAATTCAAACCTTTAATTTAGGAAAAACGGCTCTCAAGGGCGAAATGGGAATTTTATGACCAAAATATCAAATTCAATACTAAAAGGTCAAAACTCATTACTTTAATCATAGGAATGCTCAATTAATTCTCAAAATTATCAGTTATATGAAAACCCCAAATTTGGGCCTAAGAACCCTAACTTTGATTCAAGAATTTCAACTATATAATGGAAGATTAATGATTAACAAGCCTAGATATGACATGATATAGCATTAACAACAACAATTTCATCATTAAACATCATTTAAGAATCAATTTTATTTTTAACCCTTCTTCACATGAAACCTGTTACACCCCGAAAATTTTTTCGTTGATGCACAGTGAATAGACTAACGAAGGGCACAAAGTATACGATGTTTCAATAAATAAGAAATAGCATTTGATGATCCTAATCAAGATTTCAGAGACATTTGAGGTAAGAGAAGAAAGTTTTCCAAGAAAGGCAAGGTATACGTTATGTATCGAAAACGATTCATGAGTAACAAGTTAATGGTGATTTAATGATGTCTTGGAGAAGAGTTATACCATCCCTTAGATTTCTAATGAGGTGTTAAACAAGTGTTAAGAAGGTTCCATAAGGATTGGAGATCAAACGAGTCGACAAGAACGAATTCAAAAAAGCTGGGCATTATACGGGCCAACATACTCGTATAAAAGAGTATCGTCGTATACAGTCGTATATCTTTCCCAAAATAGCAACCTCACCGGACCAAAATGTACGGCGACATACGTCCATATAAATTATACGGACCGTATGTTGGTCCGTAGAACTGAGTCGGGACAGATTTTAAAATTGATATAAGGGACTCAACCTCATTTATTTCATTGCATTTTCTCACTCCACACTTTAAGACACTCTAGAAAGCTCTCCATCCTTCTTCCATAAGAACTCAAGAGAAATTTATGATCAACTTCATCAAACCAAGAAAATCTAAAGAAACTCTAGAGTTCATCCAAGTCAAGAAATCCCATTGGAAGTGAATAAGGGTTTTGGCTCAAGTGAAGTATTTCCACTCAAAGCTCATTCCCACATTATCTAAGGTAAGTTTTATGATCATTCCACATTGTTTAGGGTATTGAGGGGTTGAAAGACTTGGATTATGAAAGGGGATAGAAAATGAGTTACAAAGATGAGCATAATGAGAATTTAAGTAGTAGCTTAGAATGAGTCATGATTCTAGATATGTTGCGATTATGATTATGTTATAAATGATATTAAGAACGTGGAATAAACATTATATTGTGAGTAAATGCAATGATGTAATATGACCATGGTTATGGATGAATTAAAGTGAAATTTAGGAAATGTGGATAATGTAGGTGTATGAAGATTGTTGCTTATGATGTTGTGAATGTTATTATAGACGTTTCGGCGTTGATATATGATATGAGGAAAGTTGTATAAACAAACGAAATGCTGCCCAATTTTCTCTAGGTTTAGTTGAGCATGTTCATGTGATCGATTAGCTAATGTTAATACGAACTCTCGTGAAGGCAGAAATGTGAGCATTGAAGGAGAACGATCAAGCGATAGAATAGCTAAACGAAAAGGTATGTGAGGCTAGTCCTTTTCTTCTAAGGCATGACTCTAATGGCATGAATTCTCCTATTTTCCCATGACTTTCTTACATTCCGGCAATCATAAGCCTATCATTATAAAGAGCTTCACATGAGATAGAAAAACGAGATATGTCATGATCATGATAGTGATGATGATGAGTTAGGTCTAAAGA
>NC_081351.1:44412142-44442463 GCF_029784015.1 Lycium ferocissimum | reverse complement strand
ATGGATTAGAAATTGTTTAGCCGCATGGATAAATATTATTCGTCTTGTTCAATTTTCACACAAGTTTTATGGGTTTTTAAGTTAAAAGTCCTTTTAACAAATATTTTATTTAGCGGGTACAGAAAAAAGATCAAAACAATCCCTAATTATCATCCTATTTCTGCAATTTTCAACGTAATTCTTACCTGCTGGCTCTAAGTAGGTGTGCAAAATCAGTTTAACTGATAGACTAACCAATAAAAACGCTATTGGTTTAGCGATATTGGGTTATTAGGTTAAAGGATTGTAAACGGCTTTGCAAATTTTTTTATTGGATTATCGGTTCGTTTTCCGGTTTTAAAGATTAAAATTACCTTGTTATCCCAATTTATAATTAGTGACTTAAATTTTTTAATTACAGACCTATTTCTAAATTACTTACCGCAGACACACTTATTCTGATCTCAAAGTCCCAATTCTCATACGAGACTAGGGCTGGCCTAGTTTATGATTAATGGTGAACTGGCCTTGTGTTTGTTTTGAAAGATTGCGCTACAATGTATTTCATAATGTTTTGAACCCCACATCTCCTCATCACACGAAAACCTCAACCTGCATCATAATACCAACAACAATCAACACAAGCCGAAATTATTGAATTCCAAGAAACAACAGTTCTCTCCGACATTTCATCAAACATCTTATATGAATCCACAATTTTCTTACAACATCCATAGAAATGAATCAAATTATTCTGAACACACACGTCTATATTCATCAGTGAGCAAATAATTTGGCAAACATAGGATATATCCGATAGTTAAAGTATTGGCGCATTTAAAATGTTGACCATGTGTCGGTTACGGACCTTGGTTAAACATTAATTAATAACTCAAAAGAGTCATGTGGGTGGTTACCTTGACTTTATAAATAAATCGAGTTTGACCATGTGTTTGGATACACTCCTTGGTCGATTCTTATAAATAAGAGGCTTTGTGGGTGGTTACGCTCCTAAGCTGAAAATATAAGTCACATTTCTAAACTAATTTTAGGTAATTAAGGAGTAAAATAAGCGCGTTCTATCCAAGAATTAATTTTAGCCAAGTATAAGCCGATAAAAGCGATCGTGCTAGAAGCCTAGAACCACGGGACTTGGGAAATGCCTAATATCTTCTCCCCGATCAACAGAATTTCTTACCCAATCTTTTATTTTAGCGGACCAATAATAAAAGAGTCATTTTCTTTTTATTAGGGATTCATAAAGTGACTTGAAACACCAAAATTCAATTTCAAGTGACGACTCTAAATAAATAAATAATCCCTTTTCAAAACGTCACTTCAATTGAAAAAACCCTTTAATAATAAAATCGTGTCCTTCAGGGCGCAAAAAAAGGGTGTGACAATAGAAAGAATTTTTACCTCCAAAAAAATCTCTTCTATTTTTATAATTGTGTTAAGTCTTTGATTACAATCTAAAAATGGTTGATGTACTCTACAAACATCAGATGAGTATGCAGGGAATATAGAGAAGATTCTGAAAATAGAGAGGAATTGGACGTGGACGACATTTCTGTGACATACAAAGGTGTCTTTAACGAAAACTCTTCTCTTAAATATGGAGAACCAAAACACAGAGAAGGATTTCATTCCTTTTGCAAATACAAGAGCTCTAATGGAGTGTGATGGGACATGAGGTTCTATCTAAGCAGAGCATTGGTGTACTTTCAAAACTATAAACATAGAAGAGCATATATAACAAGAAAATCCAGAGAAGGGCAGAATTTCAGCTGGGACACAACTGCCTATGAAAATGATATTTTAATACTTCTAAAAGCAGATATTCTGTTATAGTCATTTTTGTCTTTGTCTATTCTTTGATATTTCTGTGTGATCTTCTTTTTGTGGTCCAACTTATACCCTTCAAAAATTGTGAAGCTGTTACCAATTCAGATATTGTTTAATAAAATTAGACTCGCAAAAATAATATTCACGGTATTAGTGATAAACGTGAAAAACACCAAGTTATGGTTGCCGCAAGAATAAAAATGCCAAATAATGACACCGAATTTATTGAAACCCTTTGAATAAGGAAATCCACGGCCAAGAGGAGCAACTGATATCACTATAGCAAGGAATTTTATATTGTGTAGTAACGAGTACAAATACTCCTAAGACCACTACACCCTCAAAAGAAATAACACTCTTTTGATTTTCCCACACTGTGTAGTATACCTCACTTTGCTCTCACTCAGATGTATTGTCTGAGATTTTTGGTGTGTCTGTAAACTAAATGAGAGCTCCCTATTTATGTGATGGAGCGCAGCCAATTTTCTTGGCTAATAAATTTAGCCGGTGCCAAATTTCCACACTAAAGATTTCATTTGGAAATCCTTGCCCACATTTCTCCGATTTTGCCATGGACAAGGAAGATGTTTTCTTCCTCAAAATATGGGGCCGGACCCCACAAATCTCCCCTCCAAGCCCCATTCACCCGAAGCGAGGGTACACCTGCTTCTAGTTTGAAAGTGCATGCCGATGTCTGCTCTTTGCACAAGCTCTCGAACTTGTCTCTCGGTACCACCTTGGTCAAGATATCTCACAGGATTTTCACTCGGTGAATCTTCTGATCCGGAACAATTCCTCTATACCCGATCACGAATCCAATGATATCTAACGTCGATGTGCTTTTTGTTGTACGGTACACGGAGTTCTTACTCAAGTCTATTGCACTCTCGATCGTCATAATAGACAACATACTCCATTTGCTGCAATCCAAGTTTGAAGGAATCTCTTGAGCTATATCATCTCTCTTGCAAACGTTAGCCGCAATATACTCCCTTCGCCAGTAGACAACGCGACACACTTCTGCAATTTCGACTGCCATGATATAGCTCCCCTTGAAAAAGTAAACAAATATCCAGTAGTGGATTTTCTATTATCGAGGTCACCTGCCATATCGAATCGGATAGCCATCAAGATTGGATTTGATCCTCCAAAACACAAGCATTCATCTCGAGCTTCCTCTTAGATACCGAGTATCCACTTGCCGCCTTCCCAATGCTCTTTCCCGGATTTTCGAGAAATCGCTAACAATACCGACCGCATGAGCAATATTTGGTCGAGTGCATACCATTGCATACATCAAACTTCTGACGGCAGAGCAATAAGGAATCTTGGCCATTCTCTCTTTTTCCTCCATTGTTGTAGGACACATCTCTTTGCTCAATTTCAGATGACCAGGAAGAGGTGTGCTAACCCACTTAGCACTCTTCATATTAAAGCGCTCTAGTACACATTCTATGTATTTTTTCTGTGACAAATAAAGCTTCCTTTCATCTCTTGAACCAGTAATTCTCATGCCTAAAATCTGCTTAGCATGACCCAAGTCTTTCATTGCAAAAGACTTACTCAACTGTTTCTTCAACTCGTCAATCCTGGAAGCATTCTTGCCTACAATCAACATATCATCCACATATAGCAGAAGGATGATAAAGTCATCATCAGAAAATCTTTGTACAAACACCACGGTGATCTCGCGTGTTTTCTTCTTGTGCTCCCCATAGCATGTGACTCAAACTTCTTGTACCAACGTTCCGGGAGCTTGCTTCAATCCATATAGAACTCTTCTTAAGTTTGCATACAAGATTTTCTTTACCTTTGCCTTGAAGCCCTCAAAGTTGTTCCATATAAATCTCCTCTTCTAAGTCACCGTGAAGAAAAGTTAGCTTCACATCCATTTGCTCAATCTCCAAATCAAAACTAGCAAATAAACCAAGCGTCCGAATGGAGGACATTTTCACGACAGAAAATATTTCGTCAAAGTCAATACCTTTCCTTTGACCAAATCCCTTAACAACCAACCTAGCTTTGTATCTGGGCTTCAAGCTGTGTTCTTCGGCTTTAACTTTGAACACCCACTTGTTCTTCAAAGCTCTCATGCCCTTAGGCAATTTCACCAACTCATAAGTATGATTCTCATGCAGAGATTTCATCTCATCTTGCATGGCTTCAATCCATTGATCCTTGTGCTCATCTTCCATGGCCTCCTCATAACATTCAGGTTCTCCCCCATCAGTGAGTAATACATACTCATTAGGTGAATAACGGGAAGAAGGAACATGTTGTCTAGTAAACCTTCTTCTCAATTGGATCATATAGCCTGTAACCAAACTCATCAAGGCCATAACCAATGAAGATGCACTGCCTTGTCTTGGCAGTTAATTTTGATACAAAAGCTTTGCAACCAAACACTTTCAAGTGGTCATAGGAAACATCCTTGCCATACCAAACTTTGTTTGGAACATCACTTTGCAAAGCAACCGCAGGGGATAGATTAATAACATGTGCGGCGGTCAATAAAGCCTCACCCCAAAAGGAATTCGGCAACTTTGCTTCAGAAAGCAAACATCTGACTCTTTCCATCAAGGTCCTGTTCATCCTCTCTGCTAAACCATTAAGCTGAGGAGTCTTAGGAGGAGTCTTTTGGTGTCTGATACCCTGTTGCTTGCAGTATCCTCCAAACGGTCCACAGTATTCACCACCGTTATCAGTACGAATACACTTCAGCTTCTTTCCTGTTTCTCTTTCAACTGAAGCCTGAAACTGCTTAAAGACACCCAACACTTGGTCTTTAGTCTTTAGGATGTAGACCCAAAGTTTCCTTGAGCAATCATCAATAAAAGTAGCAAAGTAAAGTGCACCACACAAATTCCTTGTCTTCATTGGACCACATAAACCGAATGCACCAACTCAAGCAACTCTGTCTTTCTTGAAGGAGGATGAGACTTGAAAGAAACTCTATTTTGTTTTCTAGCCAAGCAGTGCTCACACTTTTCTAATTTAGCACTTTCGAAATTTGACAACAATTTCTTTTTGGCTAGAACATTTAGTCCTTTCTCGCTAATGTGGCTAAGCCTCTTATGCCATAACGTTGAAGAGCTATTGCTCTCAACTGCATTCACCATATTAACACAGGTAGAGGCCGTAGTCCAGTATAGACCACGACGCTTTTCGCCACGAGCCACAATTATGGAACCCTTAGTGAGCTTCACTTTCCCACATTGACCATGTACCGACATATCCCTCATCATCCAAAACACCAACAAGAGATCAAGTGCAAACGAACATCGGTGCATGCTTTACATTGTTTAAAACTAGTTTAGTTCCAATACTAGTTTCCAAACAAATCGTTCCAACACCAGCCACCACCCTAGCTACAGCCTCATTACCCATACTCAAAGTTCCAAAGTCACCGGAGTATAGGATGAGAAAAATTCCTTCCTTGATGTCACATGAGATGCGGCACCACCGTCCACAACCCACTTGACTCATCACAAGCAATATTTATCGATCCGCATCAAGGACAAGAACAAGATCTTTTGTAGTGACAGCGGCAACACGATTGCCATCTTCTTTCTTTTCCTCCTTATCTCTATTCTCCTTTTTCAAAATCCGGCGAACTTCTTTGTGTGCCCTTTTTCCCGCAATGATAGCACTCAATATCTTTAAGTCTCGCTTTCGGATTTGCTTCTATGATGTTCTCTATTTTGAGAACCACGATTCTTGCCTCTCCCTCTAGTGTCGGTCACCAAGACATCCGATGAGGAGGAACCTTGAGATTTTTTCTCATCTCTTCATTTAAAGATCGCTTCTTGGCAAGATCCATAGAGATCACACCATTCGGAAAGCAGAATTTGATAATGAAGTTCTAATAATTTCTAAGAATACGGTGGAACCAAGTAGAAACAAGCCTTGAATTTCTTCATCAAAATTAATGCCCATAGCGACATAATCGGTTCATGATCCCCCGAAAAATATTCAGATGATCCGTCATTGCGAACCATCGTGGTATTTTAAACCCAAAGCATTTGCTTTATCAAAAACATTTTGTTGTTACCGATTTTCCGAGCATACAAACTTTCAAGATGCTCCCATAGGGTCCGAGCATGTGTCTCCCGTAAATATGGTTCAACACATTATCGTCAACCCACTGTCTAATAAAGCCGCAAACCTGCCGATGCAACAAATCCCACTCTTCATCTGATTTATTAGTAAGCTTTTTAGTGGCAAAGACAGGTTGATGAAAATTCTTGACATAGAGCAAATCTTCCATTTTGCCCTTCCAAATGGCATAATTTACGCCACTCAAAGTAACCATTCTACTAGTGTTGGCTTCCATCGTTTATCACAAATGCAAATACTATTTATTCGGAGACCAAAGTAATTCTTTTCTGATGTGAGAGTTCAGACTGTGCTGCAACCACAGAGCATACTCAGATAGGACCTTGGCTCTGATACCACTTGTTGGGAATAAGACCCGCAAAAATAATATTCACGGTATTAGTGATAAACGTGAAACACTAAGTTATGGTTAAGTCAGCAAGAATAAAATGAAGCAATAATGACACCGGAATTTTACGTGGAAACCCTTTTGAATAAGGGAAAAACCACGGCCAAGAGGAACAACTGGTATCACTATAGCAAGGAATTTTACACTGTGTAGTAACGAGTACAAATATTCCTAAGACCACTAATGTTACACCTCAGATTTTCGCACGTTAAAGTCGCATCATGAGTTAGTCGATGCAAGTTCAAAAAGAAATTATCTTGAAGTTAAAAGGGATTGAGCTTATTAATATAAATGGTTACAAGAGTCTATAAATAATGTTAGTAAGTGGCGGAAGATTTGAAGGGCGAATGAATCAAAGAAGCATGAGTTTAGTCAAAAGTCGGCAAGTTGGGAATATGATAACTTGTACTTTTGGGTGAGATTAGAGTTCTTCACATGCTAAGAAAATAATAATATGAAGTATTTGAATCGTATAATGGTCTTTTGTTAAGTTTGGAAGTCAAACGAGTTGTAATACGAAAGTCGACAAAGGGCGTCGCAAGTTAAGTTTGTAAATTTCACTGAAATTTGGGTCAGATGTCTCGGAGCTTTTCTCTCAATCTACTTGGAGTTACGGGGTTATCTACCTACCAAATCGAAGGTCTACGAGTCTAGTTTCCATAGCATTTTACCGTTCATCAATACAACATCGGAGTAGAGAGATATTCGCGTTTCCGTCCAGGGACATAAACTGTCACACAGAATGTTCTTTGTCGTTTTAAATTGCCCAAGTATATATAGACCCCTTGCACGACTTTTTTCTTCATTTTTTTCACCATCCACGACTTGGAAAACCCTCAAACTCTCTCCAATGAATCCTCCATCAATCTCAATCAAAACCAAGAGCAAATCTATCAACTTTAACATGAAGAACAACATGGCAACTTCGAAATTGTGATTTCTTCACTATTTCATCTTTGTGAGGAAAACCTTGCTTTGAAGTAACTTGGGGTTTGAAGTGATTTTCATGATCTAAGGAATATTTTAACTTTCTTTTGATCTTTTTGAACTTCTACAAGTAATTGATCATAGAAATTGGTGAAAACCCCCATAGAACAAGCTCTTCTATATTCTTATGAAACTTTCATGAACTTAGCTTATTTGTTGGGCTTATTTATATGGTTTTGTTGTGTTGTTCGGAGTTATGGTGATATGGATGGGATCATATTGAAGAGGAGAAGTAGAAAAGTAGAATTTGGTAGCGTTTTACGGGAAAATTTCGCTACAAAAAGGGGCTATAAATTCACGCCCATGAGTTGCTCAATTAAATGTCTAAATGAAGATTTCTATAAGCTATGACCTTGGTTTTGATCTTGAATAGTCCGTATTATGTAGGAGATCGTTCGTAAGGCGTTCGAGGACTTGGGAAACATATATAACTCCATCGACGAGGTATGTAGGGCTTTCTATTCTCTTTGTGGCATGACTAGATTTCAAATGACCTTTCATTGAAAAATTTGTTCCGTTAACTTGGATCGATCGCGTTCCATGATAATTGAGCTGACACATACTTCATCTATGACTTGTACCAAATTATGGTCCACATCTCCTTTTAGCCATCGATTAAAAGACTTTTCGTTCAACTTGTGTTGATTATGTCCCCAAATGGTTAAGCTTACCCTTTTCTCATGAATAGCTTGTATTGAAGTACCTTTCACATTTCGTATCCCTCTTGTTTATCGAATAAAGAATGATATTAGTTATGGTACTCTTCACATCAAAGTTGAGTTGATTGTACTTCCTTTAATTGAGTTAATCCTTATCTTCTTTTCTATTGCTCCAAGGTGACAAACCTCTCGTTGGCACACTCTTTCCGATAAAAGTTGTGTCGATCATATATCATAAGAGTTTGACTAACTTTGGCTTCGTGAATAATTCATAACAAGATGTTTCCTTGTACTTTTACTTCTTTGGCCTAATGATCAAATAATGATAAACGTAGCGACAATAATGAAAATCGGAGGGTAACGACGACAGGTCACTCCGACTCTTCTCATGATATCTCTTCTGAGGTCAGTCTTGCATTGCATTTGTGTGTGTGTGTGTGTATATATATATATATATATATATATGTATGTATTTATTTTCATTACCGAGCCGCGCTATAGTCGGCCGGGTAGGCACTTATATGTGCACCTAGACATGTTTCTTTCTTTACCAAGCCGTGTTTTAAACGGCCTGGTAGGCACGTAGCTGTGCACCTAGATGTATTTCTTTCTTTACTGAGCCGTGTTGTAGGCGGCCGGGTAGGCACGTACCGTGCATTCGCCACCGATCGGTTAGGCGAGAGATGATGTTATGATGATAGCTACCCCACGCAGGGATTTATTATTGTTATATGATCTGATATATGCCTCCATAGTGAGGAATGATTTTACGGGCATGCATTTACATTTATGTCATGGTTATGGTTGCCCTCAGTAGCCTCGTTTAGAGTTTCAGGTTGTCTCTAGATCTTTTCCCATGATTATCCGTATCTCTTATGCTTATGTTATATTTATACTTACCGCCTTACATACTCGGTACATATTTCGTACTGACGCATTTTGTGCACTGTGATCATGCCCACAGGTACGATAGGCGTTGGTGTACCTTTCTCGCAGGATACCAAAGTTCAGCAGGGATGTTCGCACTCCATTCTCCAGTTGCTGGTTAGAGTCATTAAATAGGATGCATGCATATATATAGAGAGAGTATAGCTATGGGTACGTCAGGGCCCTTGTCCCGACCAGTTGATGCATATTAGTGCTCTTAGAGGCTTACAGACTATCAGTCAGTGTACAGGTATTATGTTTGGCCTTGCCGGCCTGGCTAGTTGTCTTTCTTGGTTGTGGCCTTGTCGGCCTAGTTATGCATATATGTGTTGTTGGGCCTTCTCTGCTTGCAGGTTGTTATGATATACTTCTTACTATTGTTATTCGGCCCGTCGGTTACTATGATTCACGTTATAGAGCTTAGATATCACAGTTGGTTCGCTCGGCCCCTTCGGGTGCCGGGTGCCGGCCACACCCCCAAGGTTGGGGTGTGACAACTAAACCCTCAAAAGAAATAACACTCTTTTGATTTTCCCACCTCACTACAATATCACTCACACTCTATTTTTCTTTACGTACATTTTCTTACACAGTATTTTATTCCATATGGTATACCTCACTTTGCTCTCACTCAGATGTATTGTCTGAGATTTTTGGTGTGTCTGTAAACTAAATGAGAGCTCCCTATTTATAGGGATGGAGTGAGCCAATTTTCTTCTTGGCATTAAATTTAGCTGGTGCCAAATTTCCACACTAAAGATTTCATTTGAAATCCTTGCCCACATTTCTCACTTTGCCATGGACAAGGAAGATGTTTTCTTCCTCAAAATATGGGCTGGACCCCACAATATCATAACAAGAGAAAGGTGGTACCACTGTCGAGTGTCATTCTAAATAGGACAGTTAGGTAGCATACAACAAGGAAACATCCAACATTCAGTTGATTGTCATTTTCTTTCCCAGAGGTTTAGTAACACTGTAACTCCCTCCTACGGAGTAGCTTCCTCACCAACTTCATAGTTCCACAGCTCAGAGAAGATGTATCCTCCACTTGGGTTGTATACATTAATCTCGATCAAATCCTAAGTTTTCTTTGGCTTTTAGTTTTCATCTTCATCATCTATTACAGCTTGAAACAACATTAACAGTATCTTAATATATAAACTTTCAGTATAGAAAAAACTGGCAAAGTAGATCGAGTAAGACATTAATCTTTTTTTCTCATTTTGTCCTTTGTTTCCTTTTCAAATTTTTTGGTCTCTATAATGACTCATTTCAGTAAATCCTGGCAGGGATCCAACTAGCGTACAAGTCTGATTCAATTTCAGTTTTCAGCCAATCATTAACATTTTTTTTTTTCGGTGTAAAATTCTGTTACCGGGCATTCATTAACTTGAAACAAGTGACGCAACAAAAATAGATTACAGAAAGCAAGTGAACTGGTGATTTCCTCTTTTCACTATTTAATAAGTCGGCCATGAAGGTGGCTGAAGCGATGGCAGCAGAGGAACAGTGGAAATGTAGTAGCAGTGATTCTCTCGCACAAAAATTTGGGTATGCTCGTGGGTTCTTACATGTAATCCACAAAAAGATTGTGTGCTTCATGAATGTATCTTAGTCTTGAATATTATCCTTTTCTCTTTATACATTACTATTCTACTCTCTTAGCTTATACTTATTAGTTGAATTTTCGGGGCTTGCGTTTTCTTCTTCTTTTCTGGTTGGATTTATATGGAAGAAGGTGGTGAAAAGTTGTAATTTATGATAAACATGATTTTCCTGAGATGAGAGTAGTTTTAGGATGTTTAATCTGTATTTTGTAGGAAAAGGATTTTGCTTACATTTAGAATTGTAACGTCAGATTTTGCTGAATAAGTAATGGGCAAGGAGGAGTGAAAAGAACGCGAAAAGAGAAAGAAAAAGAAGAACCAGAAATAATTTGAGAACAAGGAGCAAGAAATAAATAATAAAGAATATAGAGCGATAACAGTCATTTTGCTTTAGAAGCCTAAAGAGGACAAAAGTAAAAGAGATATATATATATATATATATTTACTTCAATTAGTTAGAGTAATTTTAAGCACTCAAAAAAAAAATGCTTTTACTATGCGCGGGTCCAGAAAAAGGCGGATCACAAGGGTATATTGTATATAACATATTTTTGTTGTTTTTAGTAGTTGAATATTAGAAAAAGAATCAATTGATAAGTATAATGAAATCAATCTTGCGTGGTAAGTTCACTAGTTGTTTTGATGAATATAACGCAAAAGGCTTAAATATGCCACTCGTCAATAGTTTGGCTCATTTATGTCATCGCATTAAATGGCATTTCCGATAATTCGATAGCATATTTGAGCATTTTCCGTAAATATAATCTTCAGATTGATGTTAGTAATAGTAATTGAAGAATAAACTTATAATATTATAAAGAGAGACATAACGTGTAAACAAACTCTCGCAAACTTGACCGCAACTGGTAAGTATGCCTTCCAACTTTGGGTGCGCACAAGTAGACACTTTAACTTGTCTCTACTTTGTCAGTTGAAAACTCCAACTTACAAAATAATCATCTAAACACCTCCAAAATTTATGTGTCACGTCAACATTTGTGTTTATGTGTTCAACTTTATACAAGTTGAGGTTCCTACTTGCGTACACCCAAAGTTGGAGGATATACTTGCTAGCTAGGCTAAATTTGAGGGCCTGTTTAGGTATTTTACCTATAAACGAAACTAGGGCACAAAGCCAAATTATTACTCCCTATGTCTCAATTTATGTGGCACAGTTTCTTTTTCAGTCTGTCACATAAAGAATGTCACTGTTTTTATATTTAGAAGCAATTTAACTTTATGAAATCATTTACATCCATATAAATATCTAAGACTTATTTTGAACCATAAATTTCAAAAGTCTTCCTCTCGTTTTCAAACTTTGTACCAAGTTAAATGTGCCACATAAATTAGGATGGAGGAAGTATAAAAAAAGTTAAGGTAAAGGATAAAATATGAATATTAAATTTTAAGCGAAGGCAAAATAAGAAAAGAAATAGGGAACAACGTGATCAGTGGCGGATGTAGCATGCATGATAGGTGGGGTTCAATTGAACCCCTAATTTTTGACGCGGAGCATAAATTTATATGTAAAAATTTATTAAAATTACAATAAATAGTATATATGAACCCATAACTTTTAAAATACAACGAGTTCAAACTAAAAATCTTAAAAGGTTGAACTCTTAAAGTTTAAATCCTGGATTCGTCTCTGAACATAATCATAGAGAATCGCTTGTTACGTAAAATGAGACTTTCCATCATTACATAACTATGACTTTAACGATTCGATACATAGATTTTAAGCAACAAAAAAAACAAATGTAATATTTAAAGTAACAATAAAATAGGTAACAGCCATCCAACAAGTTGTTAAGAATTACACACAAACGATATTGGTCAAGTACTTTCTGGCGCATTAGGTAAACAACATTAGGGAGAGATTTCAACAAATAGGATGTTATGAGGCAACTGTTACATTTTGTCCCACTTTAGGAATTTTTTTATAATAATAGCCTTGTGATATTTTGCACGATTAAATATTTATCATACGTTGTTTGATTTCGCCTAAAGAATAGACAGAAAAGTAAGGACATATTATTTTACATGGAAACCACCGGGCTCACAAGGGTGAAAAAACCACGGCCTACACCTCTGCAGGATTTGTCCCAAAAATTCACTACAACTGTGAGCCTCAGTAAATTCAGATTATAGACTCCGCAATTTAGGAACTAACTCTAATTCCTATCTCAATAATCTCCATAGACTATTGAGCCCTCTTCAAGTTGCGCTCAACTTGCTGAATTTTTACAAGTGTTTATACTATTACCAATGCTTTTAAGAAAGCTGAAAAGGTACAACTCGATAAACAATCCTAATATAAAATTCTAGACTTGAAGATTGTAATTACTCAATGAAATAGGTTCTTCAATCTTGTCCGTCGTATCAGGCCGCACTTTAGGAATCAGAACTAACAAATATTGCTTTTACTCTATTTCCTCGAATTCTTCTTTTCTCTATGTACGTAACTTTCTTCCGAAGAGTACTTGGATCAGTAGTAATTCGGTTGAACACAAACACCTACTTGATGAGGCCTAAGAGGAGAGATAGTGTTTGAGTTGACTTCAACCTCTTGCGTGTCATACAACTTCATATATGCACGTTAGGAGTCTGAGGTTTATCTCAGATAATTCTTTCAAAGACTCCTATATCTTTTCTGCCAAGTACTTATCTCATAATCTTTTAATTCAAGAGTTCTACCTGTAGCAGGATTCTGAGATGGAGCATGTTCATGGACCTAGTTTATTTAGTTTGTCTCGCATATGAATTCTGAGATTAACATGTTCATAGACCTAGTTCATTCACTTTGTCAATCATCAAAACTTACAAATGCCAACACCTTGGCGACGAACAATGGAGAGAATGTAAAAATACGCTTGTTCAAATATTCACAAGTTTTATCGGAGAACTTATTAGTGCAATTGGATTGGTAAGTTTAGCTACATGGATAAACATTACTCGTGACGTTCAATTTTTCACACAAGTTTTCTTGGGTTTTTTAAGTTAAAATCATTTTTAAAATATTTTATTAAGCGGGTATAAAAAGTCCAAAACAATCCGTAATTATAATCCTATTTCCGCAATTTTCTCTGTAATTCTTGCCCAAGGGGGCCATAAGCAGTTGAAAAGGAGACATAAAGCACTAGAAGTAGCAACTTTCTTCTTTTATTACAAACCAACTGCCTGTGATGAGCATAGTTCATAAGTCCAACATAATTAGTTTGTTGAGGCACATAAAAGTGTTTAAAGAAGCAACAAATAGTTATGAAACTTCAAGGAAGTTCAATCCGTGAAATCAATAGTTGATTGTGAAAATTTATCTACTCATAAGTAGATGGAAATGAGAAGGAGATCAAATAACCACATCATTGGTTAAGATGAATTTTTAATATGAATGGCACAAAATCCCTAATAGTATAGATATATTTTTTATTTAGTTGACAAGTCGGTCATTATATTAATGCAACAGATATTAATGCAAAAAGGATCACACGAAGTTGTTGTACAAACTTATTATTCATCACTAGCTGACAACACATGTAGCTTGTAACACTAAATGTCTATTACTATTAGGAGTGGCCAAAAGGAGTAGCAATCAAACAAAGATCGGCCTTTCTGCTGACAGTTGCGCCTTCTCCTTCAGTCATGTCCAAATCATTCGGATTAACTCCATCTGGAAGCTTCCAGTCGAAGTGATAAAGCAACTCAGCCAAAGAATGTCCGACATTAGTTAAACCAAAAAGCATTCCTGGACATATTCTTCTTCCTGCGCCAAATGGAAGAAGTTCAAAGTGATTTCCTCTAAAGTCAACAGAACTATTCTCAAATCTCTCAGGTATATAACTTTCTGGATTATGCCAATATTTCGGATCTCTTCCAATTGCCCATACATTCACTAGGACTCTAGTTTTGACAGGTATTATGTAGCCGTTGATACTTGTTTCTTCTCTGGATTCCCTTGGAAGTAATAAAGGAACCGG
Organism: Lycium ferocissimum; assembly: GCF_029784015.1. Lineage (NCBI taxonomy): Eukaryota > Viridiplantae > Streptophyta > Magnoliopsida > Solanales > Solanaceae > Lycium > Lycium ferocissimum. The sequence continues at coordinate 44,427,972 of NC_081351.1, read as the reverse complement.
AGGATGTAGCCTTAATGATTCTTTAATTACTAATTTTAGATACTTCAACTCTTCCAAATCAGCATCCTCAAATGTTTTCTTTCCCTTTAAGACTTCTCTAACTTCAAGTTGTGCTTTAGCCATGACACTTGGATTTCTTATCAATTCTGCCATTGTCCAAATAATTGTTGAAGATGATGTTTCAGCTCCTCCGATGAACATGTCCTTCATGCAATTAAAACCATCAAAATTCTAAACCCAATTTCTAATATTTCAAGATTATACTCTAGCATAAAACATAACTTCAAAAATTTCGTATGCAAAAAGAAAAAAGAATAAGAGAATGAGAATATCAAATAGAACTACACTTACAAAAATAACTGCTTTGATATTCTTATTTGTGATTGGGGTTCCTACTTCTCCACTTTCCATGACTCTTAGTAAAACATCAATCAAATCTTCGCCTCCAGACTCACCATTACCCTTTTTACCATTTGCTCGATTTTCCTTATGTTCATTAATGATATTCTCCAAAAGTACATCCACCTTTGCGTGAGCCTTCATCAATTTGGACTTCAATCCATTGAACTTATGAAGCCACTTTCGCGAAGGGAACATATCAGCCAATTCAAATCCTATGTAAAATGACATTACGTCCTTCACCAGCATTATCAACTTATCTTGATCATGGACCACTTTTCCGCAAACAGACCTACAAGTTACACAACTTGTAAACCAATTAAATTTGTCTGATAGGTTGATCAAGTCACCAGGCATGGTATTAATCGATGAAATAACACTTGACATCTCAGCTTGTCGAATTGAGCTAAATGATTTGACCATCTTCGAGCTAAGAAGTTCCAAGATGCACACTTTGCGCATATTTCTCCAGTAATCGCCCCATGGAAAATTTCCTATGTCCGTGTAATTATAGAAAACAATATCTCCATGCATAAGTGCAGGCCTACTTGCAAACTTGATTTTCAAAATTTCTTTTGCCATTTCAGATGAAGATACAATAATGGTTGATATTTCTCCAAGACGTAAGTGAATGATGGGCCCATATTTCTGTGATAGATTTCTTAGAGTATGATATGGTAGGTGACCATTCATTAATTGGTGCAAATTCCCAATAAAAGGTAGCCCCCATGGCCCTGGAGGCAATCTTTTTTTAAGGGTTGTTTTTGAGTTATTCCATCTCTGAAATAGAAGGAAGATGAAGGAAATAAATAGCAAGAGTGAAATGAAGATCAAGGACAAGTTTTGAGTCTCCATTTCAGAAAGGTAAACAATTGTATGTTGTATGATATTATGGTGTGGAGTTACATGCTTAGCTTTATGTTTATATAATATGGGAATGTTTGAAAAGTAAAACTATAGGAGTAATCCTTTCCCTTTTTGGAAACTGAAGTGATAAGAAAACATACACCATTCACTTTTCCATAGTAGTAGGCTGCCTCAATCCAAGGGTTCTATTAATGACAACTTTTGATGTAAGCCAGCAGGCGAGAGATAGACCATTAGATCAGGGGCGGCTGGTCTAAAGCCAAACTTTAATGAGGGGTCTTAACTTTTATTTGTATTAGTAAACATTACTTACTGATTTAGGGGCCTTCTTTTCCGTCAATTAGTTAACTAATTCCTTTTACTAGAACAATAATTTTTCAAAATAAATAAATATATATAACCTATATTCATGAAAAGTGGGGCTCCAAAAATGAGGGGCCTAAAGCCTCGACTTTAGTGGCTTCACCCAAAAGTCACCCCTGCATTAGATTGATCGATATTCTCAAAATTGGCGTGCCATGAATTTTCTACCAACATTTTGATTTTTCTTTTGTGAGTTTGGTTTTTCAGTGACCCACTTGCAGCTTTGTTGAAAAGATAAAATATATTCATTTATTTTCTTTCTTGGGTTGGTGTTGTACTCACAGTCTCACACCTTCAGCAAAGTGTTTTTTTCTGATAAGAGGGTCTATGATACTTACATCACCTACGGACCTTTTTTCCTAAATCCCATTTTATGGACTTTGAATTGGATTTCGCAACCTTGTCATCATTAATACTTTTCTTTTCTACTATATAGAAATGTGGGGAAAGGATTCACCACAACTGGTCATCATTAATATTTTTCTACTATAATTTTATATTAAAAGTGGGAAGCTCCATAGTTGAAAGTTGGTTTATGAAAATAGCCTTCAAATGTTGAACAACTAAATTACCCCTTAACTAAAATTAAATTACTTCAAGTTTTACGGCAGTAAAGTTTCTACAACTTTTTGGCTGAATTCTAGATAATTATGAACATTAAAAGTGAGTGTATTATTTAATGAAATCCTATTAGATACTGAATAATACCTAAAATATATTGTAACTTGGAAAGAATGCTTCAGCTCCTACATTATAAGTTTACGGATAGACTATACATAATTGAATTTGAAACATTATCTGAAATCCATATAAATTCTGAATAATTGCTATACTAATTAACAGTTACTAGGAAAGAGGAATTATATAGCACCTTATGGCTTTTTACTTCCTCCGTTACAGAACTTTTTGGTTTTCTTCAGTTAACAAATTGAATTAATGATGAAATATTTTACCTGATATGTTAAATTCTGCACATTAATTAATCATCATTATATAAAACGGACATCAAGAATATGCCTACCCCTCACCATTTGATGGAATTAAACTACAGATCATATACAGTAGCAGTTATGCAAACTTATCAGGTATGTAAAAGTTTTTCCTTCTACCTTCTTTACTTTTGTTTTTCATATGAGAAGCATGTTCACATCCAGTGTTTTAAGAGACGGGGGAGCAAGGCGTGGCGTTTTTCACAGCATGGGGCGAGACGTAAGCCCCGAGACACTGGGCGTAAGTCCCATGGATCTACGGAGCGTATGTCTCATGTATCTTCAATTTTATAATTTTATTACTAAAAAATAAGCAAAAGTAAAGTTTTCATTAAAATTTTGCAAATAAATTCAAATAAATCACCAATAATATAAAAAGAATTATTATAAATATTATTTGATAAAGGTAACAACACAAAAAATGATAACAACCTAGATAATCTTTAAAATGAAATCTTCATATCTCCAGATCTATTAGTCCTTCCCAACCTCAACTAATATTTGCAATGACTTTTATTAATATATTCAAGGAAGGAGAAGAGCAAAAAGTGTAAGAGCAATGACAAAACGGATAAAGTTGCTTCAGGAGCATAGTGCCATGAAATCTCTATCATATCAATTTTAGGCATAATCATCTTAAAAAACTATTTATGGTAGTGTTATTTTCTATGAGAGTTGCTTTATTTATTTATATATTTTAGGAAAAATCACTACAACATGATAACATAAAGTATAAATATCATTATACCAATAATAAAAATCAGATTTAAGCTCGGGACGTACGCCTTGACACTCGAGACTTATGCTTCTGCGCCCGGGTCTTACGCCCCAAATTCTAGGGCATACGCCTTATAGATCTACGCCTTTCATTTGCGCCCCGGAGCTTTTTTGGTACATTCCCGCCCGGGCTCGCCTCGAAAATGCCTCTGAAAACATTGATCAAAACTAGGCTTTTTTGTTGTTGGGATATTATGCTTAAATAGATGATATCATAATAAAGGGACAAAATTGCCAGCAAAGAAACAACATTACACCACAGACAAAAACATTTGGTATTGAGAAACTTCGGTGCCATGCCATGAGTTCAATCTTGTGATCAATTATTGTTATAGATGAATCTTCTTGATAAACTTTTTTCATGATTGGAAGTTTATGTATGGAAAAAAAAGAAGGAATTACTATTACTTCTTTTTGCATTTAGAGTAGACATTCTGTGAGAGTTTGGAGCACCAGAATTTTGCAAACATCAAAGCTCCTTCAAGGTAAAGTTAAAGCAGATTGTTTTCTCCCATGGACAATTGTACATTGCACTTCAAACAAATATCAATGTCCACAAAGAGTGTTCTTGTCATGAAAGACCAATCAAATAATCGAAATGGAACATACATCTAGAACATCATCTACAAGGAAATATATTTGTAAAACATGAATATATCACATGTTTGCACCTACTAACTTAAAAATGTGACTCATTATACATTTTAACTACTAAACTTAATTTGGTTGTAAATTTTAAAGGTTCAAAGAATATCTAATCATTTGTTGTTCAACAAAAAAGTCATTACAATAGGTGATTGTTCATCATTTTTTGTTTTGGAATATCCAATACAGTGTAATCTAAATATGACTTATACGATATGTATTGCTTCCATGGGACACACGTGCAATGCACATGTCCACAACTAGTATAGTAAAACGTAGGCAAAGACTCCATGTCTGACACATGTGCTCAATCAATACCTAATTTTTAAAGGGCATTTTAGTACGTAATTTTATATATGAGCTGTTATCTATAATAAGCTGATTTCATGCCCTATAGACCTTCCGCACACAGCCCTTTATCGAGAAAATGACATAAATAAATGGTCACTGATCTTTGAGGGTAGGTTTATATAAGTCCTTTAAATATACATGTATCAACTTTATACCTGTAAGTATTAAAAAACTTAACAATTTTTGTCTACACGTTAATTTATTGCCTAGCAACCTGCTCCTTTCTCTTCGCTACCAAATCGTTCAAAACAGAATACATCTCATACTATTCTTTGATCAATTTTATTATCACAACTTCCAGATGAACAAACTCTTCTTGCCAAATCTAGCGTTCATAATTTCGAATATAGTTAAATCTCTTCAAATCATATATAGTTGGTGAACTTGCATGGCTAGTCGCAAAAAATATGTATATTCATGTAAACCATTCTCCGATTCATTTTTAATTATCAGAGACTCTACCACACTGCAGTAACTCAAATATCGCTTTTTTGTGAGTTTTCTACCTGAATTATTAGGTGTTTGCGTTTCCTACTTGAACTATCACCAACTTTTTATCAAAACACTCCTGAACTATTAAGTGTTTATGTATCCTACCTGTACTATCACAAACTATTTATCAAAACACACCTTGACTAGTATATGACGGTCTTTGGAAACTCCCAAAAAGTGATTAGTTCATTTGTGTTTCTTACTATAACCTCTTAGTTTTTTTAAAAAAGTTCAATTAATTACATCAATTATCGGTGTGGAGTGCCATTTGGCACCATTTTTAAATACAAAAATAAAATAAAAAATCGATTGATCGTTGAATTGTTAATGGGTACTGGGTTTGTTATGGTGAAGGCTCTGCAAATTGAATTGTACAATGAAAAAATAGTTTTTGGAAAAAAGAGAAAATTGCCATTGAAAAAGAAAAAAAAAAGGCGCTTTTATTTGCCATTGAAATGCTAAGAAGTTGTCATGGAAAATTATGAAGTATCCATTGAAAGAGAAAAAGAAGCACTAGAAAACGGAGGAAGGAAAATTATCTGGCTGTAGGGTGTGTTCTGTCTGTTGGAAAATGTTTTCCTGGAAAATGTGTCTTTGGAAAATAAGTGAATTTTCCTATTTATTTTCTCATGTTCGGTTGGGTAGTGGAAAATAAGTTAATTTCTTACTTATTTTCTCATGTTTGTTGGTTGGTATTTTTTGAAAATCCAAGCCCCACCAATCCCATCCCAACATACCACACCAACCGCCACCCCCAACCAAATTCCACCCCCACCCAACGTCCATATCACGACCCAACTGGAGGGCCATGACGGGCACCCAAAGCTAACCTACCGAGCACCGCAAAACGTACATCTCATAGTCATACCTAAGTGGGACATAAAGCTAACTCACAAGGGTGAAAAAATCACGGCCTACACCTCTGCAGGATTTGTCCCAAAACTCCACTACAAATGTGAGCCTCAGTAAATTCAAATTACAGACTCGGCAATTTAGGAACTAACTCTAATTCCTATATCAAAATCTCCCTAGACTATTGAGCCAGCGCAACTTGAAGCTAAATTTTTACAAGTGTTTATACCTATTACCAATGCTTCTAAGAAATCTTGAAAGGTACAACTCGATAAATAATCCTAATGCAAATTTCTACACTTGAAGATTATAATTACTCAATGAAACAGGTTCTTCAATCTTGTCCGTCGTATCAGGCCGCAATTTAGGAATCAGAACTCACAAATATTGCTTTTACTCTATTTCCTCAAATTCTTCTTTTCTTTTTGTGTATGTACGTAACTTTCTTCCAAAGAGGACTTGCATATATATAGCCTTGGATGAGTAGTAATTCGGCTGAACACAAACACCTACTTGATGAGGCCCAAGAGGAAAGATAGTGTTTGAGTTGACTTCAACCTCTTGTGTGTCATACAACTTCATATTTGCACTTTAGGAGTCTGAAGTTTACCTCAGATAATTCTTCCAAAGACTCCTATATCTTTTCCGCCAAGTCCTTATCTCGAAATCTTTTAATTCAAGAGTTATAACCGTTGTAGGATTCTGAGATGGAGCATGTTCATGGACCTGGTTCATTCATTTTGTCTCGCATCTGAATTCTGAGATTAACATGTTCACAGACCTGGTTTAATCACTTTGTCAATCATCAAAACATACAAATGCAAACACCTTGGCGACGCACAATGGAGAGAATGTAAAAATACGCTTGTTCAAATATTCACAAGTTTTATCAAAGAACTTATTAGTGCAATTGGATTGGTAAGTAGTTTAGCCGCATGGATAAATATTACTCGTGTTGTTCAATTTTTCACACAAGTTTTCTTGGTCCGTAATATGCATATGTATGTGTGTGTGTATATATATATATATATATATATATATATATATATATATATATATATATAAATGCAATGCAATGCAAGACATGATAAAAGTACAAATAACTCTAGAGATTATACTGAATCTGAAGGAAATATACATTGTGGAACATGAATCAAATGAACCATCCCCAACTCTAAGAATAGAACCATTATGGATTTACGTTACGTGTACGTTCGGTTCACAAAGATCATGCCAAAAGAAAGAAAGGGATAACCTTAACATACCTTGTCGCCTCCTAAACTACTCAACGCCTATCTTTCCAAACTTGCAACATTCAAGATGATTCATACTAAAGTTAAATCATTGAAACGCTTATAAGATCAAACTAGACTAATAAATGAGCTGACGAAAATCGGGCAGCATATCCTTTGTATCTTCTACCTCCACCAGTCTTCTAAACAACACCCAAATATCAATAACAATGTCAACAATTCCATAGTCAAGAGATTATATTCAAATTACTCTCAAATCATTCCAAAAACTTCCTTTCAAATTCCATTCATAGTCAACAACTACAACACAATACTTAATGACCTTTCCTACCATGATTCTCTTCACCTTCGTGACTTACTAACCTCCAAATCAACTCAATATGAGTAATAAAGGGAAGAACATACCTTATACTTGTAGAACTTCAACTCACACAATCTTGGTTCAAAACCAAATCCACCGCAACTTTAACTAAAAGCAAGAACCATCATCTTCCATGAACTAGCTTAGGGTTTTAAAAGTTGATCTTCACTTGAATTAGCTTGGGATGTTATGAATGAGTAGAGATGGTTGAGAGAGATTGAAGGGTCTAGAAGAATCTGGTTTGTGGTGAAAAATATTACCCCAAGTCGTGGTCCCTTTTATTTATAATAAAGAGAAAGTTTCCACCGCCTGCACTTTGACGGTCCACTCGATGGACCATCAATCTACTCGATGAACCATCGAGTGATGACATCGAATTGCCTGATCAGAGCAAACTCTCTGATGATGATTCGACGGGAAGATTGACTGGCCGTCAACACTTCGACGGTCAGTCAAAATGGCTATCGAGTTACCTAGTTGTCACACTCAGCCCTTTTTGATTCGTTCAACCTCCCGTCTTTTTGATACTTGTTAGACATAACTTAAACTCTCATATATATAGAATAAACATGTAGAATATCGTATGACCTTGACAAAAACTTCACTTTCTAACTCCACAAAGGCTATCTTACGGCGAAACTCAACATATAAAATACGGGGTGTAACATCTCCCCCTAGAAACATTCGTCCTCGAATGTTAGATTCTTAGGGGTCTTACAAAAATTTCGGCATAATCTCTGTTGTAACTATGCCACTACTATCCTGACACAACTGTTACGCCTCTCGTTTACATCATAGTAGAACCTATGATTTCCTAGTCGGGTATGCCCTTGGAATAGAGACCTGAGCTCGAGTTTAGTGGTAGAAAATATCTTGCCCCGTGTACAAGGGTATCAGCAGGTATTTCTGAAAATTTGCAGGATTAGAAGTTGAACGAATCGAATTAACGCGATCTGAAGTGAATCTGAGAAAATCTGTAGACACCAATCATCGTCGACAGGGTTCCGTAGCTGGAAATTTGTAGGCGCAGGTAGATGGAGCAAGTCGACGGACTGTCGACACGCTCGTTGAACCGTACCGCTGTAGCTTTTTATTTCCAAGTATAAATATAAGACCCACGACTTTATTTCCCATTTTCCTCCATTCCAAGTTAGAGAAAAACCCTAATATTTTCTGTTCCAACATTTTATACCATATTAGTGGAGTTTTGGCAAGATCCGAGCCTCGTGAATCCGTGCTTGTCAAGAAGAAGGTTGTCCCTAGGATTTCTTCAAGGTTGTGAAGCTTAATTAGAAAGTTGGCGTTGAAGTGATTCTTGGAATCTTAGATCTCGCAAGGTATGTGAATGATTTCTACCCTTGTATTTGAGTTTATTATCAAGAGTTTTAGTGATTTTAAGTAGAGAGAGGATACTTATGGAAGTGGTAAGTTGATGAAGGGTAATATAGTGGTTTAGGGTTATTTTAAGAGATGATTGGAAATGGATTTAAGTATATTTTGATATACGTATGTGATGTCATTGTGTTGTGGGTATTGAGGTTGATGTTTGATTGAATGGGAAGTCGAAGGGTTGTTGAGCTTACAAGGGAAATGTTGCCCATAATTTGTTAAGCTTTACATGTATTTAAAGATGGTTAGTAAGCGAGGCAAATAGTCTAATTAAGGCCTATGTTATCTGAATTGTAGACTTGCAAGTTCGAGAGGTAGAAGTCGGACGATTGGGTATACTTCAAGGTATGTTAAGGTTATCCTTTCTTTCCTTTGGCATGATCCTATGATATGACCCAACAAGCGAGTAAGCGAGCTTCGATATTACTCTATACTTGATGTTCATGTACCTCGTTTATGAGTGTTCCTTCAGTTCATGGGTCCAGTCTTATGTAGCCAGTTCTATGTATACAGTTTACTCATGCATTACATTCATTATATATTCATGTACATTGACCCGTGACCAAAAGGCGTTATATACGCGAATAACAGATATATATGGAGTATGAGAAGAGAGATAGGCGTTATACACGCATTACCACTATGATGATGATACGAGAATCAGGCTGTAAGTACCGCAGCAATGTATACGATGATGGCCACAGAGAGGCCGATATGATATGAGAAAAGAAACAGGCATTATACACGCCCATATATCAGGCGTTATACACGCACACATATATATAGATGTAAGACCTTCATTGATAGGCATGAGCATGCATATTATGCGCCCACAGTAGCATTGTCAGTTACACAGATTTACAGATGCTAGTTCATACAAGTACATGTAGATAGTCATTTTAGCTTATGAGTTTAGATCTTATTCATGATTTTTGTATATATATATTGTTCTTATGCCTTACATACTCAGTACATTATCCGTACTGACTCCTTATTGCTCGGGGGGCTGCGTTTATGCCCGCAGGTACAGGTAAACAAGCAGGTGGTCCAACTTAGCAGGACTTTTATCCAACATCGATCAGTGCACTCTATTTGATCCGGAATTGCAGTCTATTTTTGGTATGCTAGCCTTTTGAGATGTATATGCATATGGGTATGACGAGGCCCTATCCCGTCCTTTCTACAGCTTTTATTCCAGTAGAGGTCTGTAGACAGTTGTATGTATTAGTCAGATGATGTAGCCTGATCGGCCTCTATTCTTTTGTGTACAATATATATAGCACCTAGGCGCTTGCTTGTTCTTTCAAAGATGTTGTATATATAGATTGTTCAGAGTTCATGATGTCGCCTATTTATGAGATCAGTTTAAGTCCTGTATGGGCCCTAGATGTTCAGTAAGATTCAGATATAAGTATAGGGGTGTTTAGTCGCTAGAGGTCAGACACTCATCACGACTCATAGGTTTGGGTCGTGACAACAGCAACCCAAAATATACAACACCTCACAGGGCCACAACAAACAATAACAATAATGGCCTCACACGACCAGAAATCATAAAAAGAAAGTATTACGCACTGAAGACAATGGTGTCTCTATCTGAACCTCCTCTGGGGGTGGAAACAAATGCGGGTACCTGGATCTCATATCTTCTTCAACTTCCAAAGTCATTTTCTCAACATTCCCGTTCCTTCAAAGGACCTTAACTGATGCTACATCCTTATGCCTCAATCTTCGAACTCGCGTGTCTAGTATAGCAATAGGACTTCTTCATATGATAACTGCTTAGTAACCTGAATATCATCAACAGGTACGACTTTGGAGGGATCTCCGATACACTTACGAAGCATCGATACATGGAAGACAGGATGAACTGATGTTAAGTTTGATGGTACGTCCAATTCATAGGCCACCTGGCCCACTTTACGAACAATCCTGTAAGGACCAATATATCGAGGACTAAGCTTACCTTTTTGCCGAATCTCATAATGCCTTTCATAGGCGATACCTTCAAGAGTACCCAGTCATTAACCTAGAATTCTAAATCTCGTCGGCGATTATCTGCATAAGACTTCTGACGACTCTGAGCTGCTAATAACTGATCCTGAATAAGCTTAACTTTGTCAAATGCTTGCTGAATAAAATTTGGCCCCACTAAATTAGTCTCCCCCACTTCAAATCATCCAATAGGTGACCTATACTTTCGCCCATATAAAGCCTCATACGGGGCCATCTGGATATTGGAATGATCACTATTATTATACGTAAACTTGATAAGCGAAAAATGATCCTCCCAGCTGCCTCTAAACTTCAACACACATAGGGTCTAGATAGTACGATTAGGCTGCCCATATGTCTGGAGATGAAATGCTGTGCTAAGATTCACTTGAGTCCCCAAACCCTTTTGAAAGGATTTTCAGAAGTTAGCTGTAAACTGTGCACCCCAGTCTGAGATAATGGATACCGAAACACCATAAAGTCGCACTATCTCTTTAATATAGAGCTTCGCATAATCCTCGGCTGAGTAAGTAGTCCTGACTGGCAGAAAATGGGCTGATTTAGTAAGTTTATCAACAATCACCCATATTGAATCATACTTATGCTGAGAATGGAGCAAGCTTGTTATGAAATCCATATTAATTACCTCCCATTTTCACATCGGAATTTCGATAGCTTGCAACAACCCACCGGGCTTCTGATGTTCAATCTTCACCTGTTGGTAATTAGGACATTGGGCCATGAACTCTGCTATGTCTTTCTTCATTCCATCCCATCAATAGACTTCCTCAATATCATAGTACATCTTCATCGTCCCCGGATGAATAGAATAATAGGAATAATGAGTCTCCCGCATAATCTAACGACGTAATCCTCTAACATTAGGAACACACAGTCTACCTCGGTATCTAAAAACCCCATCTGCAGAAATCTCAAATGGTGACTTTTTCTTCTGAGGAGATGTATCTCTGTAATGAACTAACATGGGATCCCTATACTGGCGCTCCTTCACTTCAGCTACTAAAGATGAGACTACTGGGTCCTGAATAATAATCCCTGTATCGCCCGAGTCTAATAGTCGAACTCTTAGGCTGGCCAGCTGCTGAAGCTCATAAACTAACTCCCTTTTCTCTGGATGGACATCACATAAGCTACCCATGGATCTACGGCTAAGGGCATCAACCACTTTGTTCACCTTTCCAGGATAGTACAAGATGCTAATATCATAATCCTTCAATAGCTCTAACCACCGTCTCTGCCGCAGATTCAGACTCCTTCTATTTGTAAATATAATGGAGACTCTTATGGTCTATATAAATATCCACATGAACACCATGCAAGTAATGCCTCCACATTTTCAATGCATGAATCACCGCAGTTAACTCTAGATCGTGTTTTGGATAGTTCTTCTCATGCTTCCTCAACTGCCTTGAAACGTAAGCTATAAATTTATCGTGTTGCATCAATACACAACCCAACCTAACCCAACACTTGAAGCATCACAATAAATAACATAGCCCTCTGATCCTTCTGGAAGTGTCAAAAATAGAACTGAAGTTAATATGTTCTTTAACTTCTGAAAGTTGTGTTCACAAGTATCGGTCCACTGAAACTTAGCTGATTTTTGGGTCAACTTCATCAGCGGTGCAGAAATGGAAGAAAAACCCTCTACGTATCTCCTGTAATAACCTGCTAAGCCCAAAAAACTGCGAACTTCCGTGGGTGTTGTGAGCCTTGGCCAAGTCTTCACAGCTTTAATCTTCTACGTATCCACCCAAATACCATCAGCTGAAATAATGTGCCCTTAAAAGTCATAGAATTCAAACGTAACTCATATTTAGAGAACTTTGCATACAACATTTTCCGAGCTTGAAGAACTTTAAGGACAAGACGTAAATGATCCGCGTGCGCTTACGCTTCTGATCGAAAGTATACTAGAATATCATTAATAAACACAATCACAAATAAATCCAGGAAGGGTCTGAATACACCGTTCATCAAATCCATAAATACCGCCAGTGCATTAGTCAACCTAAACGATATTACCCGAGCCTCGAAATTACCATATCTGGTTCTAAAGGTCAAGCGTTTTCGAAATATCCTTCTCTCTGACTTTTACTTGGTGATATCCTGATCTCAAATCTATCTTTGAGAGCCATTTAGCACCCTGTAACTGATCAAATAAATCATCAATCCTCGGAAGTGGATACTTATTTTTCATTGTCACCTTATTCAACTGCCTATAGTCAATACACATCCGTAACGAGTCATCCTTCTTTCTTACAAACAACACAGGTGCTTCCCACGATGACGAACTAGGCCTGATAAAGCCTTTTCCAAGCAAATCCTTCAGTTGCTCCTTCAACTCCCTCAGTTCTGCGGGTGCCATTATATAAAGAGGAATAGATATTGTCTTAGTATCTGGTAATATATCAATGGCAAAATCAATCTCCCATTCTGGTGGAAGGCTTGGAAGCTCGTCCGGAAATACATATGGAAATTCATTAACTACTGGAACAAACTGAAGAGTCGGTGGCTTCACTTCTGTATCTTGAACCCGGATTAGATGATAAATACAACCCTTAGCAATCATCTTTCTTGCCTTGAGATATGAAATAAACCTACCTTTCGGCAATGTTGTATTACCTTTTCACTCTAGAACTGGCTCTCCTGGGAACTGAAATCGAACTATTTTTGCTCTACAATCAACATTAGCATAACAAGAGGCCAACTAATTCATACTTATAATGGCATCAAACTCTGCCATATCTAACTCAATCAAATCTGCCATCGTATGTCGATCACAAAGCATAACCACACAATTTCAATATACCCGTCTAGCTATCAATGGATCATCAATGGGTGTAGATACCTCAAAAGGTTTAATCAACTCGGGTTTCACCCCAAATTGACTAGCAAGAAAAGGAGTAACAAACGACAATGTAGAACCTGGATCAATCAACGCATATACATCATGGGAAGATACTGATATTATACCTGTAACAACATCAGGCGAAGACTCGAGATCCTGTCGACCAGCCAATGCATAAATGCGGTTCTGAGGACTGCTCGAGCTGGATACTCCACCTCTGCCGCTTTCACGACCAGCAGGTCCTTATCTGGTTTTGATCTAAAGAACTCTAGAGGGTCTAAATTAATAATATCTCGAACCCTGGCACTAACAGCCCTGTCACCATGACCTGCACCTTGACGCTGGGCCTGAGCAGCTACTAACTGGGTCAACAACTGAATAGCTTATCACATCTCCTGACCCGAGGTATCAGGTGGAGGATTTGAGCTTTGGGAGCCGGAGGCCGGGCTGGAGCTCCCTCGTGCTTCGGGAGCGAGCGAGTATAAGAGGTATGAGATGGAACCTCATTCTGAGACTCGCCTTCCTCAATATCTACGGGTGGTACTTGACCAGTCCTCCTACCCGCCACTGTCTTGCCCTTTTGTGTCACTGTAGCCTTCTTTGTCACAGGCATTACTGAAATCATAATATATGGTCAGAAAAGGGGAATCCTTATAACATGACTCTATCGCAAGATCTAAGATGAGAAAGAAAGGTTAATCATTCCTATATGCCCGGCATCCTCCTGTTTATAAGTGTGGCGCGCTTCACACCTAAAAATAAGACTCTACTAGACACGGCTCGTAGACAAATCCTAGGACGAACTGCTCTAATACCACTTTTGTCACGATCCAACCAGAGGGCCATGAGAGGCACCCGGAGCTAACCTACCAAGCACCACAAAACGTACATCTCATACTCATACCTGAGTGGGCCATAAAGCTAACTTATAAAATATCATAACTTGTAAGGGATGCAAGCCCAAAAGCTATATGTATATACACGCGTCTTCAAACTGATCTCAAGTACACAAGCCGATAAGGCTGTCAAAATATAATGATACAACAAGGTATGGACCGAGATGGTCACAGAACCTCTAACTGTACATATCCATCTACGAGCCTCTACATGGAGTGCATAACATCATAAGGACGGGACAGGACCCCGCCATGCCCATATATATGTATATATATGTACACACACACACAAAAGAATTGTACCAATTGAACTGCAGCTCCGAAATAAATGGAGCGCTCTTCTACAAAATGCGAAAGGCGATCTAAGGGTTCGATCGGTCTCCTGTCTACTGCCGGCCATGAACGCGGCGTCCAAAAAAACGTATGTCGGTGGGGATAAAAGTCGAGTATGTAAAGCATAAGAATAACATAGGAAAGACATAAGAAACATAGGGCAAATGTGTGCAACCCGTGTATACGAAGCGTCGTAACGTGAGTCAATCGTACATATAAATATTGTGTGTACGAGCTGCCGCTTGGGGCTAATGATATGCGTAAATACGTGCGTACGTGCGTGAGGTCATACATATAAGTATGCATATATGACGCCTCTATCGAGAACTTTGTGGGCATCCCATCGTATCATATCGGCCGATATCATCATCATCATCATCGTATCATCATACAACCTGCTGATCAGGTGTTAATGCATATACAACGCTGTCACCTTCCCCATATCCCATACATATACATATAATACATAATATACGTACATATAGCGTACGAAGGGTCATAGGTTTGTATATGCATATATATATATATATATATATATATAAATGCAATGCAATGTAAGACATGCTAAGAGTACAAATAACTCTAGAGATTATACTGAATCTGAAGGAAGAGTTTCTGAAGATACATTGTGGAACATGAATAAAATGAATCATCCCTAACTCTAAGAATAGAACCATTATGGATTTACGTTATGTGTACGTTCGGTTCACCAAGATCATGCCAAAAAGAAAGAAAGGGATAGTCTTAACATATCTTGCCGCCTCCTAAACTACTTAACGCCTATCTTTCCGAACTTGCAACATTCAAGATGATTCATACTAAGGTTAAGTCATTGAAACGCTTATAAGATCAAACTAGACTAATAAATGAGCTAACGAAAATCGGGCAGCATTTCCTTTGTATCTTTTACCTCCACCAATCTTCTAAACAACACCCAAACATCAATAACAATGTCAACAATTCCATATTCAAGATATTATATTCAAATTACTCTCG
>NC_081351.1:44313896-44412042 GCF_029784015.1 Lycium ferocissimum | reverse complement strand
AAAGCTAATAGAAACCGATTGTACAAGTTAAGAACTAAAATTGAATTGTTTTGATTATTTTTTGGATGTGTTGAGTCCATTGGGGGGTGAGCGATATGCGGGATTTTGGCACGTCTAATGTACCTCGAAAAATTTCCGTTAGCGTACGGTGAATAGACCCTTCGAAGGTATAATGTATACGACGTTTGATGAGCAAGAAATAGCATTTGAGGGTCCTAATTAAGATTTTCAAAGACATTCAAGATAAGGAGAGGAAGTTGTTAAGGAAAGCAAGTCATAAGTCGTGCGTCAGACATAGTTTACGAGTATTGAGTTAATAATGTTTTAGTGATGCTTTGAGGAAGAGTTATAACATCCCTTAGATTGGTATTGAGGTGTTAGACAAGTGTTAAGAAGGTTCCATAAGAATCGGAGATCAAACGAGTCGACGAGAACAAAAAATCTCGAAAGGCGGGCAAACATATGTGGCCGGAACACCGTCGTGTAAAATCTACGGACCGTATGTCGAACTGTAGATTCAGCCTAGTATGGCATATTTCTCTAGACCAGATCTACGGCCAAACATACGGCCAGTAGAAAATATAAGGACCGTATGTTGGTCCGTAGATCTCGGTCGGGACAGGTTTTGGATTAATATGGGGACCTCTCTCATTTATTTTCATTTCATCTTTCATATCCACAACTCGAGAAACCTCTAGAACATTCTACTACACTTTAACCACAAGAGAATTCAAAGGAAATTGATGATCAACTTCATCAAACCAACAAGAATCGTTAAGAGTGTGAAACCCATTAAAGTCACTAAGTCGAAATCCCAAGAAAAGGTGAAATCGGGTTTTGGTGCAAGAGAATGTATTACCATTCAAGGCTTTGTTCCTCCATCATCTAAGGTGAGTTTCATTATCTTTCCATATTGTTTGAAGTATTGATAGGTTGAAACACTTGGATTGTCGAAGAGTATAGAAAATGGGTCATAAATGTGTGAATAGTGCTATTGATGAAGTAGTAGTTGGGATGAATCATGAAAATGGATATGTTGAGATTATAAATATGTTATGAATGACATTAAGAACATGTAATAAGTATTATATGTGAAAGAACGCAATAGTGAACTTTGGTCATGATTATGGAGAATTGAAGTGAAATTTCTAAATGTGGGTAATGCAAGTGAATGACGCATGTTGTTTATGATATCGTGATTATTGTTATGAATGTTGGGAGTTGATATGGAATATGGAGGAAGTAGTATAAATAAAGGAAATGCTGCCCAATTTTCTCTAGCTTTAGTAAGTACGTTCTCATGATTGTTTAGCTAATGTCAATACGAATTCCCTTGAAGGTATAAACGAGTGCATTAAAGGGGAACGAGCAAGTGATAGAATAGCTAAATGACAAGGTATGTGAGGCTAGTCCTTTCTTTCTAAGGCATGAATCTTATGGCATGAATTTCCTCCTTCTTCATGAACTCCCTATCTTCAAGAAAGCTAAGAGCCCTTGTTTATGAATAGCTATATGAGATAAGAGATATGATATGAGTATGATAATGATGATGATAAGTTAAGTCTAAGAAGCTATAGCCCATGATATGATGCTAATTATAATCTATTGATGTTGATCATTATATACACTCACCTTATGCTTGTTCCTTCAAGGTCGAGCAGAATGCTTACGAATGCTCCGCTAATGAAATCGGGGTTCACGACATGTCACCCCGATAAAGTATGATTATCTCGTGAGTCTCTATGCATGCATTATGTGAGTTATGATAAGTATATTATGATGAGCATATGATGATATTACACCGCGCCTATATGGTCGGCCGGTCACGCGAGCGAGCGGCTATACACGAGCGAGATGGCATGGGCGTACACCACTAGCCGGGCGGCATGAGATAGTACCCCCGAACGCGGGAGGCACAGACGCGAGCTAATGCTAATATTATTGATTATCACACTGTACCTATATGGTCGGGCAGCTTATACGTTTATGCATATATGATATGATGATGAGTATGAAAGTAAGCCAACTTGCATTATTTCTTTTATGATTCAGTCAGTCAAAGATTGCTCCTCATTTGATGCCTCTTCATTTCAGTGATGATTCATTATTGCTTATGCCTTACATACTCAGTACAATATTCGTACTGACGTCCGTTTTCTTTGGACGCTGTGTTCATGCGTTCACGTGGCGGGGGAGACAGAGTACGCATCTATAGGAGCCATTAGCTGATTGAGAGCACTCCACTTTTCCAGAGGTTCCATTGATTATTCTTTTGGTATATATGTATATATATTTTGGGCACGACAGCTTGCACCATCTTCTCCCCCCCCCCCCCCCCCCCCCCCCCCCTCCACTGCCTCTTGTTACTCGTATTCTCGGCTACGGCATCTAAGGCCGTTTTCCTCGCCTTATCTCCTTCCTCTCCTTCTTCCTCAGAGGTGAGCAGGTTTTGGACCGGGATATCAATATCCAAGCTAGTGTGTGGTGCCAAAACAAGGTCCTCTACTCGCTCGTGCGCCTTCAGCACATTCAGGTTTCGATGCATTGGCCCCGATCTGGAATGCCGACAACCTGAGCTTGTCTGCACAGCTCCGTGATAAGGCACGGGAATGCCAATGAAGTCATAGGCTGGGGTGCTCTCCGTCGAATTTCATCAGCTATCATACACCCCATGTTCACTGGATACCGACTCATTATCGCTGCAATGCCTATGGCCTGAGCAACGGTGATTGTATTGTCATTACTCGGGGGTCACTGTCACCGTACCTCATCGTGTGCCACCGAATCGAGCTTCCTTATTGAGTGAAACCTTGACAATCTTCGGCTCGTTGAGTCACCCAATCTACCTCCGGGTGGGAAATTACCGTAGCCAGCCATTTGATTACCGACCGATGATTTCGGCAATCTAACTTATCGAAGTACTCTTTCTCATCCTCGAGTGCCTGAAAGTCATCCCTAAAATAAACTCTGTTGATAGCCTCAGTTGAAATGTCAACCTTGAAATTCCGCACTGTAATTTCATCAAGCAATGGGAGCGCAGTATTAGTCTGACCGGGCTTTTTCATTTTCAACAACTCAGCCCTGTAGTTGGCATAAAACTCCCACACAATCTTCAAAACTCCCCCAGTTCGCAAACACCTCTAACCCGTAGAATCGGAGTGTTTCGGTTGTCTTTGGGAAGAGCTTCCGGACCCTTGAACACCAACTGCCTTTCCTCCCATATGCTTCGATTCGGCTCATCCCCACGTTTAATAGTGGACAGACCTTTCTCGTACAACGCCTTTGACCCCAGAACTACAAACCATAAAGCATCCTCTGGTAGTGTTTTACTTCATAGAACCAACCGGCGCTTGCCATATGCTGATTCTGGCGAAGCATCAGAGTTTGGAGCTCGGGTGTCTGTCGGCTCAGATGAGCCACACTTGTTCGAATCCCCCTCATCATGCGAGGAGTCACCCGTCTCCGTTCTGGCTTTCACAGATTTTTCTTCTCCTCCGAGGGTGGAAGGGAGTCATGGTTGGGGGTTGAGGATTTTCGGTCCCTAACTTTTTCACCGGTATGACCTCATCGTCCGAACCCTCATCCCACAAACGAAGGTGTCTGCGGTTGGTCGCGGGCTCGACCTTGGCCCTTAGCAGCCCGGGGCCCCGTACCCCTTCGTACATAGCGTGTTTGGACCATACCTGCAAAATAACCTATGTTAGTGATAGGTATCAGAAGGGATAGCAAACTGAAACATAGTGCTCTTTTTTTTAATTTTTTTTTTGGTCGTATAAGTCTTATACGGTCCGTATAATATCGGGCCGTATAAGTCATGGCATGGGGAAACAGAATATTCAGAAATCCATTTGTGAACTACGAACAAGTTTTCACGAACTGTATAATATTATACGGTCCGTATAATAGCTTGACTCGGGGAATTCATAAACAGGGCTTCTGTCAACCCGTCAATCCTATACGACTTTTTGGTTACATCATATCATCTCACACACAGTAGTCCATGGTTTCAATTCTTACGGGGGTGGGGTTACTCAGACTTCACCCATTTTTTCTATTTTATAATTCATTAGCATTTTTAAGGCACTTGTATTGGCGGGCATAACAACCTTCGAGTCCAAAAATTTAGAATCTTCAGTTGAAATACCCTCCGCCTCAATAGAGTGTTGAATCACCCCATAAGTGTATAACAGCCTAATATGCTCATCCCTATTTTAGAAAATCATTAACCATGGAAAATTGTACCAAAAGCTGAAATATACTAGTATACAACACAAGACTTTCACCAATGAGCACAATTTCGGATTGAAGCATTAACATACCTGTGCCTTGATGAATTGGAGACGGGTCCTTAAAGAACACCTTGTGCACAACAATGGCAGATTTTTTTTTATTTTTTTTAAAAAAAACACAAATTTTAATCTTGAATAGAGGGTTCTTTGACTGTGGGAATGGATTTTGGCTGGGTGTTGATGGTTTCTTGGATGAATTTATGGGTGTGGGAAAGTGGAATTCGAATAGGTGAAGGTGGATGTTAGTATGGGATCGTTGGGTGGTGGTCGTGGGTTTAATGGAGGGAGTATGAATAATAAAAGAAAACGGGCAGGTGGAAGGTATAAAAACCCTCTGTTCGATTTTTTTTTTTTTGGAAGTTATACGGGCCGTATAGCATTATACGGTCCGTGTAACTTCAATTTTCTTCACTAACCTCGTTTGAGCACATCCTAATTACACGATCATTTATACGGCCCGTATAATATTATATGGTACGTGAAAATGGTCGTATTTGGAGGATGTCTTCAAACAGTGTTCTGCCTGATTTCCTTACCTTCCACGACTGGATTATACGGTCCGTATAAGATTATAAGGTTCGTATAAATCCAGTTTTGTCCAAGCTTCAGTGGTTTTTCTGCAACTCCCCTTTTTTCTTTTTTTTTTCTTTTTTTACCTGCACCAAAACAAACGTTACCCTATATTCAAACAGAAACAAGAATGAAAATAAACATTACACTTGGGTTGCCTCCCAAAAAGCGCTTGATTTAACGTCGCGGCACGACGGTGGTAGCCATTCACTCTTTATCTGCGTACACCAGATCATTGTTCATTCCGAGGTGCTTTAACCGGTATCGGTCAACAATTCTATCTTCTGAAATCATCCCGTGGTAGTGTTTTAACCTCTGCCCATTCACCTTAAATGTCCGAGTTCCATCTCCGTACTTTAACTCAATTGCTCCATGGGGTGAAACACCTACCACTTCAAACGGACCCGACCACCTTGATTTTAGCTTACCACGCAGCAACTTCAACCGAGAGTTGAACAACAAGACAGGAGCACCCTTGTAGAACTCTCGCTTAAGGATTTTCTTGTCATGGTATTACTTCATTCTTTCTTCATATAGTGCTGCACTCTCGTATGCTTGGTACCGGAGTTCATCTATCTCATTTAGTTTAAACAACCTGAGTTTGGTCGCTTCTTCCCAATCCATATTCAATTTCTTCAAAGCCCACATGGCCTTGTGTTTAAGTTCAATCCAAGCAAGTGACAAGCTTTTCCGAACACAAGCTTGAAGGGTGAAGTTCCATCGGAGTCTTGAAAGCCGTCCGTATGCCCATAGAGCATCATCGAGCTTGTGGGCCCAATCAGTTCTATTCGCATTCACTGTCTTTGCTAGAATACTCTTGATCTCCCTATTGGACACTTCAACTTACCCACTTGTCTGAAGATGATAAGGTGTTGCCACCCTATGTTTTACCCCATATTTCTCCATCAATCCCGCAAAAGCTCTATTACAAAAGTGGGATCCACCGTCGCTGATTATAGCCCTCGGAGTACCAAAGCGAGTAAATATGTTCTTCTTGAGGAACCCCATGACGCTCTTGGCCTCGTTGTTAGGTAAAGCCACAGCTTCTACCCATTTTGACACATAATCCACAACAACCAAGATGTATTTCATGCCACCTGAACTCATAAAGGGTCCCATAAATTTAATCCCCCAGACATCGAACGCTTCTACCTCCATAACAAAATTCATAAGCATCTCTTGCCTTCTGCCTATATTCCCTTGCCTTTGACATTGATCACAGGACCGCACCAATAGATTAGCATCATGAAAAATGGTCGGCCAGTAATAGCCGCACTCAAGTACCTTAGCCGCAGTCCGGTTTCCGCTATGATGACCCCCAACAGGAGAGTCATGGCACGCCTTTAGAATCACCATCACTTCACTTTCAGGAACACAACGCCGAATAACGTTGTCAGCGCATGTTCGGAATAAATAAGGCTTGTCCCAATAGTACTGCCGAGCATCCCGCAAGAATTTCTTTTTTTGGTAGGCTTTGATATCTTCTGGAACTATGCCTGTTACCAAATAATTAGCAATGTCAGCATACCACAGTGCCACCTCCATTGACACAGCCAACACCCTCTCATCCGGAAAAGCATCATCTATGTCAAGCTCATCAGAAGGTCTCCCAGCCTCTTCAAGCCGAGATAGATGGTCAGCAACTTGATTCTCGGTGTCCTTGCGATCCTTCACCTCAAAATCAAACTCTTGCAAAGAATAGTACCTATCGAATCAGTCGCGGCTTTGCTTCCTTCTTTGCCATAAGATATCTCAGTGCTGCATGATCAGTGTATACCATGACTTTGGACCCCAACAAATAGGCCCAAATCTTCTCAAAAGCAAACACAATGGCAAGCAGCTCTTGTTCCGTCACTGTGTAATTCATCTGGGCAGCATTCAGTGTTCTGCTTGCATAATAGATCGGGTGCATAATTTTGTTGTGTCTCTACCCAAGCACAACACCTATTGCGAAACCACTAGCATCACACATTAATTCAAAGGGCAAGGACCGCCGTGTGCAACAATAATCGAGCAAAAGAGGAGACGCTCTTTAACTCGTCAAACGCCTTCCGGCACTTATCATCAAACACAAACTTAGCCTCTTTTTCAAGAATCTTGCACATCGGGTTAGCAATCTTGGAGAAATCTTTGATGAAGCGCCTGTAGAACCCAGCTTGTCCTAAGAAACTTCGAACACCTTTGACTGAGATAGGTGGTGAAAGTTTTGCAATCATATCAATTTTTGCTTGATCGACCTCAATTCCCTTTTCAGAGATTTTGTGACCAAGGACGATCCCTTCCTTCACCATAAAATGACACTTCTTCCAATTTAGCCCGAGATTTGTCTCCTCACATCTTTTCAAAGACTTGACCCAGATGCCAAGACAATCTTCAAACGAATCCCCCACAACAGAGAAGTCATCCATGAACACCTCCAAGAAATCCTCTACCATGTGTCACGACTCAACCGAAGGGCCGCGACGGGCACCCGGTGCTAACCCACCCGGGCACCTCTTAACATACTTTCACATAACATCTAGGTGAGCCACATAGCTGAATCATACTTTTCATTCATCAATCATACTAATCACATTGGGCCACAATACATCTATATCATCATTAACAACTATGCTCATATCAATGTACATAAGCCGACGAGGCTAACAAAATAATATCCAAAATATAGGCCGACAAGGACAAACACATCTAATCATATACACATGTCTACGAGCCTCCAAGAAGAATACATCATATCATATAGGTGGGATAGGACCCCGCCGTGCCCATAAATATGTACACAAAAGAATCTATACCAAAAGCTACAACTCCGAATGAAATGGAGCTCTGCAATGTAGTCCCTGAGAAATGAAGCTATGGATCAAGTCTATCTCCTCGGCCACCGCGGCATGACGCAAATATCACAAACAAAAGGACGTCAGTACGAAGAATGTACTGAGTATGTAAAGCATGATCAATATCAATATGAAAGCGTAATAGACAACATATGAAATAGCATAGGATGAAAGATAATAGTATCATCGTCATAGTACTTACTTGCTCTTCATAGGGACCTTCCATTTCTATTTTGTATCAGTGTACATACATCCATATCCATACCCGTAGTCGTATTCGTACTCATTTACATAACCATTTTCGTATTCGTAGTCATATTTCATACTCGTATTCATCTACGTATTCATATTCATAGCATTTCTGTATTCATAGCATATTCGTATTTATATCATATATATAACACTAACATAGCATACCCGACCATGAAGGTCCGGTTTTTCGCATACCTAGCCCTACCAAGGCTCAGGGTTATCCGTACCCAACTGCAGTAGTGCGCGCGTATTATATATATACATATTTACTATATTCTACCCGGCCATATAAGCTCGGGGTTCCATAATAGCCATATATAGGCACATATACATATAAGCTCATAAGCATCTTTAGCATCATTACTATCGTCGTTCATTACGTCTATCCCTAGAGGATTACTCATCGTATAAGGAATTTAGTGCCATTGTAACACATAGAGGATCATGAGCTTAGTAGCTTTGTAGAGATAGAATCATTGGACAATATCATAGGCTCATAGAAGAATAGATATTTTGCCAAAGAACCATGCCTTATGAAAGAAGGGTTAGCCTTACATACCTTTTTGTTCAACTATTCTATCACTTGCACGTTCTTCTTCAATGCTCACGTTTCTACCTTCATTAGAGTACATACTAACATTAGAAAATCAATAGCTTAGCATACTTGACTAAAGCTAGAGAAAATTGGATAGCATCTCCTTTATTTATACGACTTCCTCCATATCATATATCAACTCCTAAACATCAATACTAACATTCACAACATCATAACAATAGCCTTTATTCACCTACATTAACCTTACTTCTCAATTCACTTCCCATCATCCACATTCATGGTCATAGCACACGATTACGTTCATTCATATACAAAGTCTATCCCATGTTCTCAATATCATTTATAACATGATTATAATCATAACATATCAAGAATCATGACTCAATCCAAACATTTACTCAAAAGTGACACTATTCCCACATTCATAACCCATTTCCCATTTCCTTATATAATCCAAGTGTTTCAACTTTCAAATACCTTAAACAACATGAAAATATCATAAACTTACCTTAGATGGTGTAGGAATGAACCTTGGGTGTAAACACTTCACTTGAGCAAAATCCTAGTTTCACCTTCACTTGGATTTTTCGTCTTGGATGAACTTTAATGGGTTTCTTACACTTGATTCACTTAATTTGATGTAGTTGATCACGAATATCTCTTGAATTTTTATGGGAGAAGTGTAGAGAGATGTTCTAGAGAGAAGTGGAGTGAAAGGGAAATGAAATAAAATGAAACTTGGATCCCTTATTAAATAACTCAAATCTGTCCCGATCAATTTCTACGGACCAACATACGGTCCGTATAAATTATACTGACCGTATGTCTGGCCGTAGATTTGGTCCAGTGAGATGTGCCATTCTGGGCTGATTATACGGCTGAACATATGGTCCGTATGTTTTATACGGCCAGTATGTTTGGCCGTATAATGCCCAGTCATTCCGAACTTATTCTCGTCGACTCGTTTGATCTCCAATCCTTATGGAACCTTCTTGACACTTGTTTACCACCTCATTAACAATCTAAGGAAAGTTATAACTCTTCTCCAAAGCATCGTTAAATCATCATTAACTTGTTACTCGTAAATCTCTTCCGATACTTATCGTATGCCTTGCCTTCTCTTGGCAAACTTTCTCGTCTAACATCGAATGTCTTTGAAATCTTACTTAGGGTCATCAAATGTCATTCTTTACTTATTGAAATACCATATACCTCATGTTCTTCGTTAGTCTATTCACTGTGCATCAACGAAATTTTTTTCGAGGTGTAACACCATGTTAGAGAAGATTGACATCATGCACCTCTGAAAAGTGGCTGGTGCATTACACAAACCAAAAGGCATCCGGCTAAATGCAAACGTCCCATAATGACAAGTAAACGTAGTCTTCTCCTGATCGTCTAAAGCAATGTTGATTTGATTGTAGCCCGAATAACTATCAAGGAAGCAATAGTAGGAACGCCTCGCTAGCCGATCAAGCATTCGATCAATAAAAGGCATGGGTAAATGGTCCTTGCATGTGGCTGTGTTGAGCTTGCAATTGTCCATGCAAACTCTCCATTTGATTACAGTTCTAGTTGGGATCAACTCATTCTTTGCGTTCGGCACCACAGTGATGCCGCCCTTCTTAGGAACACATTGGACTGGGCTCACCCATTTACTATCAGCAATTGGGTAAACCACTCTCGTATCCAACCATTTGATGATCTCTTTCTTAATTACATCTTGCATATTCTCGTTCAGTTGCCTCTGATGCTCTACACTCGGTTTGCTATCTTCCTTCAACTGGATTTTGTGCTCACACATCCCAGATGGAATACCTCGAATGTCTGTTATGGTCCAACCAATAGCACGCTTATACTCCCTCAACACCTCTAAAAGCTGTAAAATCGCTCCTCGGTCCCGCAGGCTGAAACAATCACTGGCAATGTATTATCCAGACCAAGGAACTCATACTTCAGATGTGATGGGAGCTGTTTAAGCTCCAACTTAGGTGGCTCAATGTTCGAAGGCTTTACTGGAGTAGTTGTTCTATTTTCCAGATCGAGATTCAGCTTCTTTGGGTGGTAGGAATATGATCCCAACCCAACAAGTGAATTAACTGTCTCCACATAACCTTCCATGTCCTCAGCATCAAAGTTAACGAGAATACCAGCTAGAGCTTCACCCAAACTTTCTTTTTCCATCTTGAACTCCACTGCTTCATCAACAATATCAAATGAATCAATTACTGAAATGCTCTCGTAAACACTTGGTAACTTCATCCCTTTGCTAGCCTGAAAAGTAACTTTTTCATCGTTGACTCGGAACTTGATTTCATTCTTTTTCGAATCCATCAGAGCTCTCCCTGTAGCAAGGAAAGGTCTCCCCAGAATAATAGGAATATCCCGATCAATAGCACAGTCAAGAATCACAAAATCAGCAGGCAACATAAAATCACCAACCTGCACAAGTACATCATCAACCACCCCAACAGGTCTTTTGATAGACCTATCAGCCATTTGTAACCTTATAGTAGTCAGCCTTGGCATCCCCAAACCTAATTGTTTGTATATATCAGGGGGCATCAAATTAGTACTCGCCCCATTATCACACAAAGCACGAGCAAAATCATGGTGTCCCGCGTAACAAGGAATGCGAACGCCCAGATCTCCTTTTTTTGAACAGTAGTAGTTGAGATGGTGGAACTCACAAAAGGTGAGTCAAACTTACGATTTTATGTTGAACCGTTTTCTTCTTGGTCAGCAGGTCCTTCAAATATTTAGCAAAACCGGGCATCTCCTTGACTGACTTCCAAGAAGGGGAAATTTAGAGATAGGCGCTTTTTCGATCATAAAATTTCTCGAACTTAGCATCCTCCTTCTTCTTTACC
Source organism: Lycium ferocissimum (assembly GCF_029784015.1). Classification (NCBI taxonomy): domain Eukaryota; kingdom Viridiplantae; phylum Streptophyta; class Magnoliopsida; order Solanales; family Solanaceae; genus Lycium; species Lycium ferocissimum. Next base: position 44,400,671 of record NC_081351.1, on the reverse strand, counting down.
AACCCGTGGGGAAAGGAGGTTTAGATTTGAACAGTGAGTCAAAGGGCGGAGAGCCCTTTCACGGTCTACCGCTTGCTTGTGTTATCGAGAGATCCTTCACTATCTCTGGAATATCAGCAACCTTCTTGTCAGCAGGATTCTCATCAACAATAATGGGTGCTTCAGACTGCACCTCATCCTCTTCATCTATTGTCTTAAGATCAACCACCTTCTTATTAGCCCCTTGGAGTATTTTACCACTTCTAGTAGTGATGGCAAACACAAGGTCTACACCGCCTCCCCCATTCTTTGGATTTGAAATAGTGTCACTCAGAAGTCCTTCCTTTTTAGGAGGGTGCTGCTCTCTAGAAATATCCCTCATCTGTAATTCAAGCTTCTAAATAGCCGCTGTATGGGAACCCACTGTCTCTGTCAGCCCAGATAAAGTCCTCTCAGACTTAGACTGATTGGCCAGAATCTTCTCAAGCATTGAGTCAACCTTCGAACTACCTTGCTCTGTTGAATGCCCTTTCAGTGGTATATAAGGATTGGAACTCTTGCTCCCAAAATTGTTACCGTTGTTGTAGGTCCCATGGTTCGCACCACCATAATTATTGTTGAAGTTCCCAAAGTTGTTATAAGCACCTTGACCTTCCGAGGTCTCCATTGATTCGACTCGATAACCACCTTGGTAGTTCTTTTTTTCGTAACCCCGAGAGTTATTAACATAATTAACATCTTCAACCTGTATAGGGGGCCCATCATGGAACGGACCATCTTGAGTATGGTACATCCCTTTTGGTAAAACTGTATCATCCTCACAAATATTTACCTTCTTGATCTGGGATTCATCAAACTTCTTTGTTAGCAAGAAAATATTTGTTGCAAGTTCTGCCAATGTTTGCTGGGTATCTTGATTCTCCTTTACTATATTCTAGATCATAGCACTACCAAACGGTACCACATCAGTATTGTTTGAGTGCTAAGCCTGATTATGAGTCATCAGCTTGTTAAGTATGTTGGTCACCCGCCGATAAGATTTTTTCATGAAACAACCATCAGCTGCATTATTAGCAATTGGCTGTGTCACTGGATCTAGCCCTCAGTAGAACTTCTCCATTAGTGTATGATCCGGAAAACCATGATTTGGGCTCTTCTGCAAATACTCCTTGAATCTCTCCCAGGCTTCATATAGTTGTTCCCCCGATCGCTGCTTAAATTCATAAATCTTGTCACGAATTTTAGCCTTCTTGCTAGGGGGTACCATTTTTGAGAAAAAGACCACCATCTCTCGCCATGAAGTAATCGAATTTCGGCGACTTCAAACCATGTTCTTGCCTCTCCAGTTAAGGAATATTTGAATAATCTCAACCGAATAGCATCTTGTGGAACGTTGTTGTGGATGTGATTAGCACACACATCCACAAAATTCTGCAAATGACATTGAGGGTTATTCCCGGTAGAGTTCCGAAAGTATCCCTCAAGCTTCAACAACTGGTATAGAGAGGAGTCAATTTTCACAGTAGCAGCTCCAACTCGAGGTTGAACAATAGCAGATGCATAGTCCTCTTCCGGAACAAGATCAGCGAAAATATTCTCATCATCTGATTCATTCGCCTGATAGTTCAACCGATTCCCCTAGTTACCAGCACGTTGATTTTGCTGATTCTGATTCATGTTCACCTGGTTTGCATAGAGCAGCAAACAATGTGAGATGGAATAAGCAAAAGACTTCAATAAAGCAAACATTATTTAGTGACTAATGCAGACGTGAAGTGATGGCGAGAGGGAACCAAACACTAACGCTTCTCGAGGTGTCTAGACTGGATTCGGGTAACTTTGGGAAAACTATAGGCTTGAAGTGAAAAAGGGTTGATCCGAGGTTGACTTTTGGGTAAACGGACCTTCTTCGAAATTCTATTGATTCCAAGAAGTTCGGATGACCTGTATGTATATTTGGTTCGGTTCCCAATGCATTCGAATGCATTTTGGGATGTTGGATAGGAAATGAAAATTGAGGCATCGGTGGTTGACTCGGTCAACGAGGCCTCCGTTGGAAATTCCAAGGCCATAGGTGCATTCGTAGCGCGTTTTCATGTGGGACTAGGCATCTGGTATGAGAGCAGATGGTCTCGGGAGTTAGTTGAAAAATCGGATCGAAGGAAAATATTGGGCTAATTTTCTGGTGTCTGGTGCCCGCTTTGGTGGCACCAACACTATAACGGCGGCACCACTGGGGTGATGGACCTGCCGCTGAAGCGGTACGAGCCACTTAGGCTTGGCCGCTAAAGCGGTCAGTTGGCCGCTGGGACGGCGCAGCTGGGGCGGTCACAGTACCGCTGTAGCGGGTGACGGGCAGTTGAATCCATTAAATGAGTCTTAGACCCTCATTGTTTCATATCTCGATATTGGAGCTTGGGAAAGCTGTTCTTGGAGACAAGTTGAAGGAATTCTTGGAGGTAAAACTTTGCCTAATCCTTTACTCCTTTTTAATCACAATCATCTTAGATTTTTCCCTTCCCTTTTCAATCCCTTAGAAATGGAATTTGAAGGAGGGTTTTGGGAGACTTTTCCGTAAGATTATACTTGATAAATTGATGATGTTAATGTTAAAATGTGATGAATCTAAGCTTAGTAAGCCCATATCTTCCAGTTTTAACATTGAATTTTGAATTTGGAGAATTAGAGTTCATACCAATTTGGGGGGTTTTTACTTGAAATCAGATTTGAGACAATTCTTGAGTTAAATCAACAATTAATGATTGGGTTATGATCACCTAGGATTCAATTTGGTATTTTACCAGCGAATTTTTCGGTTCGCCCTTGTGGGCTCGTTTTCCAATTTCTAGGGTTAAAGTGGACCTAATTGATATCATAGCAATATTAGTATCATTCTCCATGATTTCTAATTTAGAATTCGATTATATTTAGACCACTTTGGTTCTGAGCTTTAGAGGAAGGTCAAGGCGATAGAGTGACTTATTGGTGTTGCGGTTCGGCATTCCAGGTAGGTTATGGCTTATCTCTAGTGAGACTATGCATAACAAATCACATATTTAGAATATAATGTCAGAGACAACATGCGAAACTTCGGGTATGAAGTTAGATTGGATATTGCCTTAGGTTGGGCCCTGATATGTGTTGGGACTAGCCACCCCGTTATGTGTGTTTATTGTTCCATTTTGATGGTTAATGCTACGTGTTGTGGTAAATATCAGAATCTGTGTTGCTATCTTGACTGAGATATAGTTGACAAATCGTTGTTGGTGTTTGCATGGTGATACATTGTTGACGTACCCATTGTTGGTACTAGTAATATTGATATATTGTTGGCATACCCTTGATGGTATTATGATATGATACATTGATGGCGTACCCCTTCGTGGTACTTGTGATATTGAACTTGATTGTTGATACTTGATGTATGCATTGCACTCATTCTCACATATTCTTGATGCATGGCCGATACGCGGTGATGATCCGGTATCGTTGATTGAGTAAATTGATATTTGATAAAAAAAAAAAATTTGAGTGATTGTAAAGGCCGATGTCTGAAGATCCATTCCGGAATCGTTGATTGTATGAAACTGATGTTTGATAAACTCTTTTACTTGAGTGATTGTGAGAGGTCGATGACCGACGATCTATTCTGGCATCGTTGTTGCATGGCCGATTCCGATGTTATTTCGAAATCATTGTTAGTGCATGGGCTCCGTGGGTCCCCTAGAGTGGTGCCGGTGAGACTCCCCCTGTGAGCAATTAGCCATGGTCCCGTCTGTTTGTTCGGAAAAGATCCGGGATGGGTGGCACTTAGACTTCGCGAGTCACACTGTGTTGTGCTACCGAGACGTCGATATTTTCGTCTGGAGTACATGTGTACACCTCATTTGCATGGCATTACATCTCAGCCATTCCATTATTGCATTGCACTGCATTGCATTGCATTATGACTTGATTGAGATGTTGTGATGATTGGATTGTGATGACTCTCTTATGATGATGGATCGTGATTATTCTATTGTGATGATTGAATTAGATATATACATATTTTGGACTTGGTGTACTTGGGTTTAGAGGCTTTACGTAGGCGATGACGAATACTTGGTTGTGATCTTATTATCTTATACTTGTTGGATTCCTTGCTATCTACTTATTTTTTGAATTGTGTTATCTATGCTTGGTCGGCCGATGCCTACCAAGATCGTTGTTTGTACTAACTCCGCACTTGCTGCATTCTTTTATGAATGCGGAGTATCAGGTCGGATCTACTTCTCTGACTCGTGGCTGATCGACTCTTCAGCTTCCACTTGAGTTTTCCAAGGTGAGCATGTGTCCGCTGACCTCGAAGACTCTTCTGTTATTTATGTCTTGCTTTCCATTCAGAGACATGATTTGAGACTACTTATGTATTATTATTCAGACCTTTAGTATTCGGATTTAGATGCTCTTGTATGACCGACAGGACTCTGGGGTGGATTTCATTTGCTTCCGCACTTGTTAACGTTGTATTATATTGTGAGACTTACGTTATTTTACTTTCTTCCGTTATTTTTTATTATTGTGAATGTTGAGTTAAGGATTCGCCTACTGAAGTGGGAAAGGTAGGTGCCCGCATGACCTAGGCTGAAATGGGTCGTGACAAATATCCTAGGCGATTTAAGCAAGTAAGAAGTTATCGCTTTCTAAGCTAAGAGAAACACTTGATAATATTTTGGATTTGATTTAAAAACTAACAAAGCTAAAACTAATCTAGAAAGCAAGTAAAATGATCAATGGCCACAAGCATGGATACAAGGAACTCTCAAGTAACGATCCAATATATGTTATGATTTTACAACTAAGAGCGAGCTTATGTTAATAGATAATAGTTTCTAAAATCTCATTGAAAGTCTTCCAACCAAATCAATGAATTTCACTCAAAGATTTTCCAAGCCTTAGAGTGTGATATCAAGCGCAACCAATTGAATCTCAAGTAATTTTTCTATTCCTAGCTCAAGTTATTAGATGAGGTTTAAAGCCCCAAATTCTTGTTAATTAATTTTTCCCAACCTCAATTTTCCTCTTCTGAGCTCAAATCGAAGTACATGGGCGGGTCTTAGGGTTAGCTAATCCCTTAAGAAACATTAAAGAACAAGATTAACTAAAACAACATTAACTCACTTCATTAGCAATAAAAATCATTCAATACATAAGCAACACAAGAGTTTCATCTAACACTTTAATCATAGAATATTTTCATAAACAAGATTCAAGTGAAGAAAATAAATACTACACAATTAGATATTCATTACAAAGCAAGGAATCAAAGAATTGAAGTAAAGGTTCAAGAAAGTACTCAACCAAATCTTCAAATCTTCAACCCCAAAGTGTGGTGTAGGAACCCTAGTCCCCTAGTCTTCAAAACTTGTGTTGAATGGCCAAAGATGAGTTTTACAAACCCTAGCATTCTATTTATAGACTTGCCAAAACGGGAACAATTTCTGGACAAAAATACCCTGCGTGTCATACATGCTAATCACATCTGGTGTCGCATGTTGAACATGCCAGTCGCATGTTGCACCAAACTCTAGCATGTTGTGCATATGAAAGCAGTTGTAGTGCAGCAAGTGTTGCTTGCATGCACAACATGCTACTCACATGTGGTGCACCAACTATCTTTAATTTCTCATATCTCTGTCAGCACATGCTGCAGCAAGTGCTGCTCGTATGCACAACATGCTACTCGCATGTGCTGCTTGTTCTATTTTTGCTCCATTTTGCTCTGTTATGCTCTCCGGACATCTTATCCTATAAAACGACATAAATACATGAAAAGTAACATCAAAAGTGCTTGAAGAGTCACAAAAGCTTAAGGAATTAGCATCGAATATCCCTTAATTTCACGGCACATCAACACCCCAACTTAAAGTCTTTGCTTGTCCTCAAGCAAATCAAAACCAAAATCTCAATGAGGATCTATGAATACAAGCTTAGGTGGTGCTACTATTATTTTCAAAGCACATTCTTCAACTAAGCACAACTCTCATGGCTTTGGTTAGCACAAATAATTCGGCTACAAGCATGTGAAACTTCAACCAAATAACTCCCTCATTTCAAAATACAATTTCAAGAATGCAATAGAGATTCAAAATAATCAAGCAACAACATTTAAGCCTCAATAAGAGACTCAAAACCACTAGCTTACTAGATATGCCCAGTTGACTCAACTTGGAAACTTTCCAACAATGCCAATCTATCATAATTCATATGCCATCATAAGAAAGAAAGTCCCAAAATCACTATATTCACAACGACAACAACAACCACAACAACATGTCACAACCCATTTCAGCCTAGGTCATGCGGGCACCTACCTTTCCCACCTCGGTAGGCGAACCCTTAACTCAACATTCACAATAAATGAAAATAGCGGAAGAAAGTAAAATAACATATATCTCACACATAATATAATGTTAACAAGTACGGAAGTAAATGAAATCTAGCCCAGTATCTGGTCTGGTCATACAAGAGCATCTAAATCTGAATACTAAAGGTCTGAATAATAATACATAAGTTGTCTCTAATCATGTCTCTGAATGAAAAGTCGATCAGCCACGAGCCAGAGAAGTAGATCCGGCCTGATACTCTGCATTCATAAAAGAATGCAGTAAGTGCAGGTTAGTACAAACAACAGTACCGGTAGGTATCACAGGCCGACTAAGCATAGTTAACACAATTCAGAAAATAACGCGGATAAATAAGTAAACCAATCACGCATGAAACACTATAATCAAAATCGAGTATCCGTCACCACCTATGTAAGTATCTAACCCCAATATAATAAGTCTGAGTATATCCGATCCTGAAACAATCACCACAATAGAATCATCACAGTCCAATCATCAACAACGCAATCGTCACATACAATCATCACGACATCTCACTCAAGTCATAATGCAAGGTAGTGCAATAATGGTATGAATGTGATGCCATGCCATGCTATGCAAATGAGGTGTACACATGCACTCCGGACGGAAATATCGACATCTCGGTAGCACAACCTAGCGTGACTTGCGAAGTCTAAGTGTCACTCGTCCCGGATCTTTGCCAAACAGACAGACGGAACCCTGGCTAATTGCTCACAGGGGGAGTCTCACCGGCACCACCCTGGGGGACCCGCGAATCCCATGCACGAACAACGATTTCGAAATAACATCAAAATCGATCATGCAACAACGATGACCGAACATAACCATCAGACATCGGCCTCCTCACAATCACTCAAAAGAGTTGTCAAATATCAGTTTCCTAAATCAACGATTTCGGAATTGAACCTCAGACATCGGCCTCCTCACAATCACTCTAAAAGAGTTTATCAAGTGTCAATTTCAAATAAACAACGATTCCCGAATGGATCTTCGGACATCGGCCTTTTTCACAATCACTAAAGCAAAAGAGTTTATCTAATATTAGTTTCACTCAATCAACGATACCGGATCATCACCGGATATCGGCCATGCATGATAAATATGAGAGAATATGTGAAATGCATATGTCAATCACCCACAGTCGAGTTCAATATCACCAATATCACAACGGTTATACCAACAACGTATCACATCACAATACCAACAGTGGGTATGCCAACATATATTAATAACTCAAGTACCAATAGTGGGTACACCAACAATATATCAAGTACAAGTACCAAAAATGGGTATGTCGATCCTATTTCAAATCAGGACAACGAGCAGAATTCTATATCTACCAACTACACATTGCATCAAGGCAACACAATTGAACAATCGACACGCATAACGGGGTGGCTAGTCCCTACATATATCAAGGCCCAACTTAAGGCAATATCCATCCCAACTCCACACCCGAAGGTTCACATACTCTCTTCGACATTATAATCTAAATATGTGATTCACTATACGAAGTCTCACCAAAGGTAAACTATAACCTACCTAGACTGCTGAACCGCAACACCAACAAGTCACTCTATTGCCTTGCCCTTTCTCTGAAGCTCAGAACCAAATTAGTCTAAGCATAATCAAATCCTAAGTTAGAAATCATGGAGAATGATACTAATATTACTATGATATGAATTAGGTCCATTTTAACCCTAGAAATTCGGGAAACGGGCCTATAAGGGCGAAACAGGATATTCGCGGGTAAAATACCAAATTGAATCCTATGTAAGCCTAACCCAATCATTAATTGTTGATTTAGCTCAAGAATTATCCCCAAATCTGATTTATAGTAAAAACCCCCAAATTAGGTATGAACCCTAATTCTCCAAATTCGAAATTCTTCGTTAAAAGTGGAAGATATGGGCTTACAAAGCTTAGATTCATCACATTTTAATATTAACATCATCAATTTGTCTAGAATAATCTTGGAGAAAAATCTCCCAAAACCCTCCTTCAAATACCATTTCTAAGGGATTGAAAAGGCAAGGGGAAAGTCTAAAATGATTGTGATTAAAGAAAAGTAAAGGATTAGACAAGGTTTTACCTCCAACAATTCCTTTAATTTGTCTCCAAGAATAGCTTTCCCAACCCCCAATATCGAGATATGAAATAATAAGGGTCTAAGACTCATTTAATGAACGATCCTTCGCCCGTCACCGGCGGCCCAGCGGTACACAAGCCGCCAAAGACCACCTGACTGCTTTAGCGGTCAAGCCTAAATGGCTCATATCGCTTCAGCAGTAGGTCCACCACCCCAGCGGTGCCGCCGTTGCGGTGCTGGTGCCGCCAAAGCGGGCACCAGACACCAGAAACTTGGCCCAATATTTTCCTTCTATCCGATTTTTCGACTAACTCTCGAGGTCATCTGCTCACATACCAGATACCTAGACCCATATAAAAACGTGCTACGAATGCGCTATTGCCTCGAAATTCCTAACGGGGGTCTCATTGACCGAGTCAACCACCGATGCCTTAATTCTCATTTCCCATCCAACGTCCCGAAATGCATCCGAATGCATTGGGAACCAAACCAAATGCCTACACAAATTTTAAACAACTATTCGGACCTCTCGAAATTGATGAAATTTCGAAAAGGTTCGTTTGCCCAAAAGTCAACTTTGGGTCAATCACTTTCACTTTTAAGCCTATATTTTCACCAAAGTTACCCGACTCCAGTCTAGACACCTCGAAAAGCATGTCAACGGTCTCCTTGGGTAAAAAGTTAGCCAACCAATGCTTGGGAACGGGAGAAAGTGCCAAAAGGACTATAATGACCAAACGGGTCATTACATCAGTGCACAATTGAACCGTTGCTCATCCTCGAGTAAAGAAAAAAAAGTAGGAAAATACCTAAATTAGTGAATAACTAGGGATATAGGCTATGCATATCAGACTCAGTTTCTCAGGTAGTTTTCTACAGGACGGTGCTTCCATTGCACTTTCACAGAAGCAATCTCCTTGGACCTCAACTTTCAAACCTGCCTATCCAAGATCGCGATAGGCTCCTCCTCATAAGTCAAATTCTCATCAAGCAATATAGAACTCCAACAGATAATGTAGGTACAGTCGGCATGGTATCTCTTCAGTATCGAAACATGAAAAATTGAGTGAACTGCCGCTAAGACTGGCGGAAATGCTAACTCATAAACTACATCACCTATACAATCCACGATCTCAAACGGGCCAATGTATCTAGGGCTCAACTTGCCGCTCTTAACAAATCTCATAACACCTTCATGGGTGAAACCTTTAATAGAACCTGATCACCAATAGTAAACTTCAAATCCCGAACCTTCCGGTCCACATACATCTTCTGCCGGCTCTGAGCCGCCACGAGTCTAGCCCGAATAACTCTCACTCTACCAAGGGACTCTCTTAACAGATCCGTGCTCCTGGGTCGAGTCTCGAACCCACCGAGCCAACCAATCGGGGATCTACACCTCCTACCATATAAGACCTTAAAAGGCGCCATACCAATACTCGAATGATAACTGTTGTTGTATGCGAACTCCACCAAGGGCAAGTGTTGATCCCAATAACCACTAAAATCAATAACACACGCTCTCAATATGTCCTCGAGCACACACACATCCGCTCGAAAATAACCAATCGAGCTAAACTCCCCATACTCACTGCCTTACGACTCAAGGCATCAGCCACCACATTGGCTTTACCAGGGTGATACAGAATAGAGATGTCATAATCCTTCAAGAGCTCCATCCATCGGTGCTGCCTAGAATTAAGATCTCCCTGGGTAAACACATGTTGTAGGCTACGGTGATCGGTAAAAACCTCAAAATAGACACCGTACAAGTAATGCCTCCAAAGCTTCAAGGCGAATACTACGGCCAACAACTCCAAATCATGGGTAGGTGATACGCTCAAATTTACACTTTGAATAGCGTAAAGCGGACGATGTCAAATATAGTAACCCAACGAGGTTGGGATCGAATCCCACAGAAAATATGGTGTGAAAAGTTTACTAAACAAGTATTATACTAATCGTTTCAGTCTTGGTGTATTCCAGAAAAAGGGTTTTATGGTTGTTTTGGTTTGTGGACTAATTTAAAGTGACTGAAAATTTAATGTTGAAAATATATGGGTAAAAAGAACCAAGGTTGTGTCCCCATCAGATAAAGTGTATGATCATGGGTATCGGTCTTGATATACTTCTAATGGACTGTTTGTATGGATGCACTTAACCTCTGTGAATCGAACTATTTCCCAATAAGAAAAGATTATTTCTTTCTATGCTTTTTCCAAAGATAAGAAAGTATGCATGAAGAACCGTTAATTATGACAAGTAAATTCCTCTTATTCCTAAGTGAATTTATTAAACAAGGTTTAAAGCCTTGAGTTCTTGTTATTTGTTCTTACCTAACTCTAGCTATTTTCCCAAATAAACTAAAGTTTATGACGTTAGCTAATGTTTGCAACCACTAACTATATGATGAAAACGAAGAACAAATAAACCCTAACAATCCATTATGTGTATATCTTTCACGATCCCAAATCACAACACACCCATCCTTGGGTTCACAACCTTAGTAAAGGTGTTTAGCTACTCATGGCAACAAGAAAACAATAAAAGATTGAAGATTGCATAATTGAATTTTGTATTGAACTTACGAATAAAACTTGAAAGTAATGAATATAATTTGTCTGGAAAATCTTCAAAAGCAATAAAAACTCAAAAGTAATTACTACAAGTCTAAAACTCCAGATGTTCGAAAAATAAAACCTAAACAGGTATTTATACAAGTCAAACTTAGAATAATAAATCCCAGCCCTGTTCCAGCTCGTCTTGCACTTCGACGGTCGTCGACATGTTCGACGACCATAATGATGATTTGATGATAGATTTTTACTCTGCAAGAATTCCATCATTGAAGCACTTCGACGGACCATCAATCATGTCGATGGTGCAAGTCGACGATCTGATGACTTTGTCACTTTGTAGGAACTTGAACAACGAGGCAACTCGACGGACCCTCGAGCATGTCGACGGTTCGTCCTTAATGCTTATCAGAACATATCACTTATTTTTCTCGTTTTTCACTTTCCGAGCATTCTAACTTGGAAATACCTGCACAACACACAAAACACATCAAACTAATACAAACTTGCTCGAAAACAAGTAAAACTTAGAGTTAAAAAGCATTAGATGTGCCATAATTTCACAGTACATCAACACCTCCAACTTAAAGTCTTTGCTTGTCCTCAGACAAGTCAACTAACAGACTCAATCTACAAATGTCTCGATATTACAAAGTAAAACTGTCTACAGTGGTTATGGCAATTAACTTCTGGCATATCATGTGTATCACAATGACTCTTCCCCCAATAAAGACAAAACCAATCAACAACTCGTTGCAACTAACAATGAGGCTTCAATTTATGACATCTAGTTATCAAAGAAACCATAGCGCACACGAATCAAGACTCACGGGAAATCAGTCAGTTAACAAATTCTCATGCCCTCACAAAGACCAAAGAATGTCCCAACATATATGTACACCCAGAATGGGATCAAAGACAAAGGAGAAGGGAAACACTCACACTCACAAAGAAATCCTCTAGCTAAGCATGCAATTACCATAAGCTTGCCCTTATTTTCAGTGCCCTCGACTTTAGACAGTTCGGCTGTGATCATATCAGGACTTTTCAAGGTTGTAATGTAGGCTCGGGGACGGGTATGATAGGTATTTGGATAACTATGACTCATCCTCCTTGAACACTATATCTTATTCTTTTTTTTTTTGTTTTTTACCCTTTTCGCCTTTTGTTTTCTTCCCTTTTTTTTTTCTCTTTATTGCCTCGGTGTGGTTTTGTTGCTATTCTACTTCTATATAACTTTTTTTTTGTTTTCTATTTTTTTTTCTTTTTCTACACTTACCACACTGATATCTTTTACTAGGCAATTCACTTCTACCCCACTTTAGGCTGATGCCTCATGCTCCCCTTATTCCACTTATCACCCCCAAATTAGGCGTTTAGCCTTAATCTTATTATTTTAGTGTCAAGGAGGGACTAAGTGCAAAGAGATGGATATTCAGAACGGGTATCGGCTTATTACGGCTAGTCAAAGAATAGGTTTTAAGGCTCAAAATGGCTAACAAGGGATATTAATCTATGGGTAGGCTTATATTTAGGCTAAACAGGGGTTCTTATAACACCTCATACCTTTAACTTAAGCCTTGATCATGATCCCAGACTTAGAAAATCAGATAAAGAATGTGAGAATTGAAAATTTCTTTTCAGTTGTAACATGGGGATTTACGCCCCAAAATGCAAACTGGTAAAGCAGTATACGGTCCGTATTTTAAGTCGTAAAGTGATATCCAAAATCACTGTCCATTCTGGAATATGGCATGTGGAATTTTGTATTGTTAAATATGAACCGTATTTTGAAATACAGCCTGTAAAGTGTGATCGTATTTAGGAAGGAACATAAAACAGTGATGCTGTTTGAAGTATGTTGGAATATGGTCCAGGTTTACAGACCGTATATTGGCCCGTATTTCCCAGCCCGCACCAAAGCCTATAAATACTAGCCTTCAGTTATTTTATTTCATTTTTCATAATTCCAAGCCCTAGAAACGAAGTGTTCTTCTCCAACAATCCAAAACAACAAGGTAAGTCATTCCAAACTCTTCCAAATCAATTCTATCATATATGCTCTTAATCTAATCATGAAACCATGTTCTTTACATAGGGTTTTCAAGAAAACGCAATTAAAGAGCATAAAGAGCAAAACCTTGGAACTCTTTTTCCAAGACCAGATTATTATTCAAGTTTGAGAGCAATTCCAGGTATGTTAAGCATACTATCTACATGAGAAATATTGTTTAATAATTCTCATACCTCAATTATCATAATTCTCCTAAATTCAAATTCGTGAATGATTTTGCCCTAGTTCTTGATTTTCATAACCTAGGGTTAGAGCTCGATTTACGACTATGTTCATACTTGTTATGCATGCTAAGGACCACTAGCTTAATCTAAAAGACTTGTAATTCAATCTACGAGTCTCAAAACGATCAAAAGTCATCGGTCGAGTTACAAAGCCAAGAGTCATTTACACCCGTTGCTTCATGTTTGATTGGGCCTAAGGCCATAGTTATGATTCATATACATATGTAATTATTTTGGGCCTGAGGCCATAGCTTTGAGATCTCATTATTTATTGGGCCTGAGGCTATAGTTACATGATATTTACACAGGTTGTTTCTATGAGATCGGCCATGATATGAGCATTCGGTTTCATTATGCTTTATTGTTCATATCCCTTATTATTGCTTCGCTTGCTTGTCATACTTGTACAATTCAATTGTACTAACATCCTTATGCACGGGCCCGCACTCACTGCAAAAGTCCGACTTTCGGAGGATACAAATGTACCGCTAGTTTCCAGCGCTTTGAGTACATCAGCTAGTTGGTGTTATATCTCGCATTTCGTACGTCGGGATATTCTGAGTAAATTGCGGGAAGTTATGGACAAGGCTATTTCTCGATTTTGTTTTAATGCACAAAGTCTCTTATGATCTTATTGAATGGAAATATTAAGGAAAATTTGGGGTTAAAAGTGGAATTATGGAAACTAATATTTCATGAAATATGGGACCAAAAATGAATTATGGAAAGTTAGACATTTCATGAAAATTTGGGGCCAAAGGTGAAGTTTTGAAAATTTAACTTCATGAAAATGACCATGTGGCCATGCACGTGACTTGTGGGCCATAGGCCACGTATGAAGTATATATGTGGTGTTGGATGACTAATTAAGTCATGCTCATTATTTTCACTTCAAGAAAGTTCAAGAAATTTTGAGAGAGAGAGAGAGAGTCATTCGGCCATACGATGGAATAAGCTCCAAGAAAATTTGATCAAGAAAAATTTGTTTCTCCTAGCTTTCATATCAATTGAAAGGCCCTCGTTAACGTGGAGTAGTTGTTGGAGTGAGTAAATCATTTGTTGATATCATATGAGGCCTAGGAAGTGGTGAAGCTACATGGAAAAGGTGAGCTTTAATTTTTATTTTCATAAGTTATGCATGGTTTGTGCATGTCGTAGTATGTGGAGATGAATGAAATTCATGAAATTAAGGGTATTGTGTTGTGGCCGTATGTATTGTGTTGTGGCCGTGTGTGTGTGTGTTGTTGTGTAGAAGTGATGAACTAATTGTATTTAGCATGTTTGAGTGTTGTTGTAATGTGTAGAAATGGATGAAAACCATGGAATTTGTATGTTGTTGTTGTGGCCGAAAATGGGCTGATTTGGTGTAGGCATGTGGGACTAATGTGATGTAGTATTTTGGTTGTCGTCGTTGTGAATTCTACGATGTAAAATGGAGTTTTAATCATCCAAGTTAAGGTTATAATTGTGTGGGTTGAATTGGAAGATAATGTGATCTTGATATGGTTTCCTGAATTTATGAAAATGAAGTTGTAAATGCATGTATTGTTGACATAATTTATGAATGTGGAAGAAAGAAAGGTGTTGGCAATGTTCTTGTTGAATTGGAATGGTTTCGGGTGAGAAGCATGTATTTGATCGGCTTGTTTGATCATTGAGCGGATTGTTTGAAATGTTCTTGAATCTGGAATGGTTTCGATTGGTGCTTGAACATGTAATCGTCGATGCTAGTTTGAATATATGCGTTGAAATGAATATAAACGAATGTTGTTGAATTATGTATAAAGGAGTTATTAATGTTAGAATTGTATTCAAAATTAATAATTGATGTTGTTTATATGGTTGTTGGTGTTGTTGTTGAAGATTTGGCCGAGTTGAATTCTCGAGGATGTCGTATTTATAGGGGAGATGCTGCCCAAATTTCTGTAGATAAAATGATGGTTTGGAATTGGATCCTTCGGTGCTTATGACTAATATTCGATGTCTATTGACGTTATGTAGACCTTGGAGAGTCGAGACTTGAGTTGGATTAGCTTAGGAAGCGATCAAGGTATGTAAAGCCCATTCTTTCTTTCTTTTGGCATGTCGTAGTTGAAAAGTAAGTTGACGCGCATCCCGAGGTAACTCTATTCTTGCGGTCCGAGCATGTTTATGGTCCTTATTTGTTTCTTGATGATCGTATTCTTAATGTAGTCAAATTATGGTCTTTATGTTTTCCGCATGACTAATTTTTAAAAGTTGCATAAAAGTTTGTTCTCAAAAGGAGTTTTATTCCTAAACGATTCCGAAACTACGAACGTCTGTAACTTTCACATAAGGGCTCGGATCGCTTCGTTTTGTTCGTAGAAAGTTCTAAAGTGACTAGTGTTTGTAACTTTCCGAGGCGGACTCGGATTGGTTTGGCGTAAGACTATGATCCCTATGGTTTGAATATGACTATGATCCCTATGTTTTTGCTAACATGTTTATGATGTATGCTATGTTTCCGAAAGATATTTGATATAACTATTGTCCGACTTTCAAATGACATTCCGTTTAGACTACTTTCATCGAGTCTTCGAGATGTTTTAATTGCATTTGGTTTCTCACTACTCGCTCGTGCCAGCCTCAATATGTCCTTCACTGCGTCCCGGGCCAGGGCATGTATTCGTGCACGATTCTATTGCATTATTCACCGCGTCCCTCACTAGAGGGCCGGGGCACGTTATATATATATATATATATATATATATATGATGATGTGATGATGGGGACGGCGGCCGGGATGGCATACCGAGTCCCTTCATACGGGGCCGGACACGTTATCCACCGCGTCCCTCACTAGAGGGGGGTACGTTATATATATATATATATATGGATATGCATGCATGATGATGATATGATTTTATTTACGCGTCCCCGTCGAGGGCCGGGGCACGTTATATATGTACACTTTATATACGTATATTATGATTTTACTTACCGAGTCCCTCGTGAGTGGCGGACACGCTATATGTTTCTACGATGATTTTATAACATTGACATGCATGATATATGTTTTCGAAGGCAAGTCTTATGATTTTCTCGACTTTTACTTCAATGATCCCGCTTTACTATATTTCATGCTTTACATACCCGCACATATTCCGTACCGACCCCCTTTCTTCTGGGGCTACGTTTCATGCCGCGTGTACACCTGCATTTATGAGTGAAGATATTAGCGTAAGATGTTCCAATGTGGATTGGCGAGCTCCATTTTCTCCGAGGCCGCCGAGTCGTAGTATTATGATATGGTTTCATGTTTCATGTTAGAGACTTTGCGTACGTTGTCGTGTATTAGTATGTCGGTTTGGTAAGGGCCCATGTCGATGTATCGGATGCATTATTTTACGGTTTTATACGATTACAGGTCTTACTCATATTCGAAAAGATAAAAGCAAGTTTGTTTTCTCAAAATCTTTCATTATGTACTTATGTTATGCTATGAAGGCCCAATATGATTAAGAGTGTCACGAGAGGTGCCGCGTGTTCGTTTCTACTTGTAAGGTGGTCGGTGCCCATCACACCCTAATTCGATTAAGGATGTGACAACAAGTAGCACCTCCTCATCCAAGGCTTCCTTTATTCCCAATTTTTTGAGTATTAGTTAGTTCTATTAGTATTTATAGGCATGTCGTGGTCTTGTCCCGACCTAGTTATTCTTTCAAGATTTTGATCGTAGGTTTCAGACACAAACTTTAGTCACTATGTTGGTTTTGCTCACAACATTTATTTCCGCATTCATTATTATAGCCGAGTCAGCATTCTCTTGCTTCGTGTTATATCATGCATGCTTCCATGATACAACCGTTAGATTCAAGCACCATGTGGTTTGTTTCTGGCCATAGATAGTCAGCATCGAGTGCCGTGTCTCACCAAAGCTATGTTTCGTGGCGTGATGCGGGGGCTTCAACACAAACAAGGCCTAAGATCATTTCACAACTTCACTTATCTTCGAATGCACGACTAAACTGCAAGTTCTAGATTACATACATAACTAGAGAATATATCTACAAAACCTCATAACACATGGCATCAGAATTGTCAACACACTAGTCTCCCCACTATAATACCGCACATAACGTAACCCAATAATCTAAATGTCACACAAAGAAGCATGCATGTCAATTAAGCAACCAAGTCCATTTTTTCAAAATTTTCGGAAGGGAGTACGTTTTTCTCAAATCAAAACAAGATTGAAATTTCAAGTTAAGCCATATACTACTAGCATGAACGATGACCGATATAAGTATAAAGACAAGACGTATGCATATCAAAGCTACCTATCTTCGAAGAGTTACAACCTTTAACAAAGCTAATATCGCACAAAAAATTTTGGCGGCAAGGTTGTCATATATATATATAGGGAACGTCCCAACAAAACATAAGCCGAGAAGGCTACCTTCACACACAAAATGCCATACTATAATAAACATATATCTACGCAAGCCGGCAAGGCCGCCACTACAAATGGGTACGCCCCAAACACAAGTCATGTCCACACAACAAAACATCAACTACACACAACCCACACATGTGACCACAGACCTCTAAGAGTGACAACGACATCATATGACGGGACGGGCCCCGTCGTACCCGAACGACAACATATGAGCATATCAAAAGGCTATACCACGAAACTATGCTCCGAACAAAGGAGCACTCGAAATAGCCGAGTAGATATCCTAGGTCCGGCGGATCTCCGAAACGAGCGTCCGCACTCGCGGCATGAAACGCCGCCCCCGAAGAAAGGGGGTCGATGTACGGAATATGTACCGAGTATATAAAGCATGAAACAAAGTAAAGAGAATCGTATCTATGACAAGGTGAACAGATTCAATGCAACAATCGAGTTTCAAAAAACTTGCCTTTGAACATATTTCATCCGTATCGTTCTCATATCAATATCAATATAGTGTTTTATAATCAAAGTTGCATAATCATTCCGTATATAACATATATAACGTGTCCATGTCATAATCATAAACATATATATATATAACGTGTCCCTTTAGTAAGGGACTCGGTATTTATAATCATAACATCATAAACATAAACATATACGTGTCCCGGCCTTTAATAAGGGACTCGGTAATAAGGAATATATGCCCTCCCCGGCCTCCATCTCCAAATCATCATATCATCATATCATCATCATCATCATATATATATATATATATATATAACGTGTCCCGCCCTCTAGTGAGGGACTCGGTGAATAGTATAATAGTTGTGCGCACGAGAACGTACCCCGGCCCGGACTCGGTGAAGGATATAGCGGTAGCACGAGCGAGTAATAAGCAACCACATATATATATGAATAGTAAACTAAATCATTCTCGACATAGGACACTAATCATATTAAATTCTTTCCAATTACCATCATAAACTACATTAAGGAACGTTTCAAGATTCATGTACATGTATCACCCTAGCATGTTACATTTGATAAAAGCCCAACATACCTATGCAATTCCTTTTAAGAAAAGAACTCCTATACGTTACATACAAGTCAATCATGTAATAGATAGCGAGATCATAACTCGACCATTCCAACATTTTCAACATTAAGGATGAATAACAATCACATGTCATACTAGGAGTTAGAGAGTGGAGTTACCCCGAGGCTCGGATTATATCTTACTTACGTCTAGAACATGCCAAAAAGAAGGAAGGAGTAGGCTTTACGTACCTTTAGCGTTTAGTCGTATAATAACTTGTACTTGCTGCCCAACAACACTTATCCTATATCAAGATATCAAGAGCTACAATTAGTTTACAAAGGATTTTAACACGCACTCTGACGCTCACAATCCCTTTCAAACATTTAGACGACGTTTCGTTCGCATACAAACCAACTAGTGCTACAAGCTAACATTACTAATCATTCTTTCTTATATCATTCCAAACTTGTTTACCATGACTTAGGGGACTTTGGACAGCTTGTATATCATTCTATTCAGTCCCAACTCACGGCCAAACAGCCCATACAACAATACCATTTCACTTTTACTACATGTTCATAACAACATTCAACAACATTACTTCACTTCTAGTACCCAAAACAGTCCACGGTTTTGGGCTGCCTATACACCTCAACATGATTTGTTTCATTAACACCTTAATTCACATATTCAACATACATGCAATATACCACAATGTGCATAACAACAACAATCAAAACTTGGCACAAAACAGTCCATAAACTCCCCTAAAACAGCCCCCTTACACGGCTTCAATGCCATCCCTACAACTCCATGATTTTCACTCATTTATCCACACTACAACACCTTCAATCCATTTCCAATACATGTACAAGAAAACCAAACATAATTCCATTCAAATCTACAACACATGGCTCATTTAAACTTTAAGAAAACAGCCCAATTCTAACATGCACATCATAAACCAACTTCTACAATCTTTGTTCAATTGCATGTTGACATTCATTTAATTCATCAACAATACATGTAAAATAAAACCAAGCATGGCTTCACCTAAGCTCACGGCTCACCCTCAAGTTCAACCACAACAACAATCCAACAACAACATGCATGAATTATATATTCAAACCATCACACAACACATGGAAAAATGATCATCCTTACCTTCAATCTTGTTCTTCAATCTTGGCCGAACCTCAATGTTTTTGACATGCTACACCTCCTTGCTTCCTTCTAACAACTACTACACGTTCATATGCACTTGGTAAGGAGCTGAATTAATGGAGAAAACTGAAATTTGGGATCAACATCATCTCACCATTCTCGGCTAGCTCTAGCCGAGAGCTTCTCTTTCTAACTCTAAGTTTCTTAACTTTTCAAATGTTGAAATGAGAGTTTAGTTGATTTATGAATCAGCAACTTCCTTTTTATATGCAATCCACAAGGTGGACATGTGTCCCACCCAAGCCTTTAGCCAATAAGAATTGGCCAATTCACAAGTGGGACCCACACGGCCACTTAGGCCCACTAATGATGTAATTAAGTTCTTAATCTCACTTAGTCCTCCAATCTTGGTCAATTAATCCTTATTCTCCAATAATGTTCTTATACCAAACGAAATCCATAAGCAACTTGTGCATAGAAATGAAATCGGGAGATGAAAACCCTTACCGGGAACCCTAAAACAGCTTCGTCTGTAACTTGTCGCACTTAGCTTTATAATGTTCCAATGTAAAGATACGGGACATAACATTCTTCCCCCCTTTAGGACATTCGTCCTCGAATGTTGATCTAATTCTGGACTTCCAATACTTCCTCAAGTATCCTCTTAGTTAATTATGTCCTTCACATACCTCTCCTGATTGTCAACTCGTTTTAATCCTTAATAATCGCACTCCAGGTCCTTACGTAGTTGTTCCCATAACATCTTCCTTTTCTATTGCTTCCCGAGGTATTAGTTATATGCCTTTGTCTTTACTCTTCCAGTTATTCCGTAATTGATTATCGACCGTATTTCGAGTCGTTATTGTCTTTCTCGATCTAAATGTTGCTCAGTTGTATCATCGTAGATTGATTCGGGCCTGTACTCATGGTACATATAGTTACGATTCAACTCTTTCCTTTCGATTGATATTTCCTTAAAATAACGTATCGTTCATTTCACTTCACCTCCCTATCCTTAATCAAAATCCCGTAATGCGCAGACGTCTCCCATCGGTTTATTATACTCTACTATTCTCGAGTACCGCAAAGCTTCGGTAGGTCAGACCTTTCACCGGTCCTACGAGTAGAATGAAACTTCTCGAGAGAAACATTTTGTGCTCCAAAGATCTTTTCTTTATTCTCGTTGTTATAGTCCGTACTCGAAATGTTCAATATCATGTGTCACTTCCCGACTTCCCATTAAATTTCCTCGCACATCACTTGCCTTTACCTCTTGATCTCAATCTTTAGGGTTGGCTATCATATAACGCCGGGGTCTCCTTATACCATAATCTTATGTCATTTCGTAATCGCAACCTCCGTTGTTCCGATCGTGTCGGTTGAATCATTTCATAATTTCCTTTACTCTAGCTGGTTATACTTTAGACACATCCTTCGTGTCGTTTCTCTATATATTTTTTTGACTCAAACTCTTCCATTGCTTCTTTACTCAAATTTGCTCATAGCCCTTCTATTTCATATCTTAGTGTAACTTTTACGCAAGTATGTGTGGATGCCTAATCCCAGAAAATACTTTAGCGTTGCCGCGTTAGTCTTTATACGTACCCTACATGCTCCTCTTATCCTTTGCGCTGATGTCAAGGCTTAACTACGGCTTTTATTTCTCAATACTAGTTTCACCTCTGTAGTTTTTTTTTTTTTTCAAACCTTATTGCACCTTTCTTTGATGTACTCAACTGTTGCGGTCGCATTGTTGTTACAAAGTCCATACCCTTCTTGTCAAGTTATGCATAAGTATTCTCGTACAATCTGTACAAAATACAATCCAATCTTAATCCTAGCCTTTCCTTCTCTTGGTTTATTCTGCTATACATATTTTATTATACTATCACTCATTTGCCTATTTCGCCATACTCTTTCCCTTGCTTGTGTTTTCCATTGGGTTTTCTCGTATTCTAATATAGGAGAGATTCCCTATTCTTCCTCCTTTGCTATTTATGGGTCGTAACACCGTTAGTCAATAACCCCGTTATCAGCATCTTGACCTCTAATCTCGTATAGCTTTGCTATTTTTAATCATACCCTTTTGCTGGTCATATTCTTCTCTTTTTTATAAGTACCCATCTTCTGATGTCATATCATCCCAGGTCCTTACCAATAATTCTCGGCACTACCTCAAAGACTATCTTGACTACTGTCCGTCTATTGCTGGCTCTTGGATTTTTTTTTTTTTAACTCATTTCAAAGATGAGATTTCATTTGAGGTTTGAATATCCTTATGGGGTACATTATAACATCAATTGTTTCCATCGGTACTTGCTTTATTTTCTCCCGCTTCCCCCCTTTAGGGTCGTAATTATATCATTACCTACTTATATTCCGCTCGATTCTTCCATTTCCAATTTTTGAAATTCCTCTGATTCCTTGTCCAATACATTTGGTATACTGCACCATAGCCACTTCTTTCTTTTTATCAGTTATCCTAACACAATCACGGGGCGATGAGAACACTCGATATATAGTACAAAATCTCACTTGATGGTTGGTTCTCGAGTAATGTAATTAAGATAGCAATTTACCCGAAGCCACATTCCCTTCATCCCGATCAATACTTGGGTAATGCTTATCGTCGTTTCAAATTCTCCATTCATCAGCACTTATATTCTAATGATAAGTATCTCAAACTTTCTCATAACACTACCTTTACCCGCACGGATATCGTCTGCTTCTTCTAATAAATTTACGATACATCCATTATTTTGCGAATCCACAATCCTTGTCCTTTAAGGATTTCAGTGTTTCCAAGGTGAGGTCACCTACACGTAATACTTCTTTATGCTTCATGCTCTTTCATCCCTGTCGTATACTCAGCGCTAACCTCTAACTTGCAAAAAAAAAAAAAATCATATTAAATTCGCCTTAGTGACGGCCTTGTCTTGTCACCTTCTTGTCGTACTACTTCTTAAGTTCACAGTTATATATTTCCCTCTTGTCCCATACTCATACTCAATTAGTTGCGTCTGTCTTGAATGCTTCCTTTAGTATCCTTTTCATTTCTCCAATCTGTGCCCATCTTGTATTCTGTGCATGAAGAATTTCATGCTACCTCTGTATCGTTCAGCAAAACACTACTTTTACATAATCCCTTTTTCGTTTTCGAAGCATATCTTGTTTATTTCTATTTGTCACTACCATACCGATCATTTCTGGCATTCATTCTTGTCTCGTCGCTCATCTTCCTTCCGATTAGTCTTTCACAGTCCTGTCACTTGTATCACTCATTTCCCAAGCTATACATATCATAACGTATCGATATAATGTAATGCTACTTGCTTTCTTCTTACCTCCCTCTTTCATTTAAGTCCTCTTCTTCCTGTACTCGGTTCCGCTTCCGTTACCATTTGACTTTGACTCTGAATTTCCCCTACGGAACTTGGTAAGTATTTCTTATTGGTTCTACATTTGCTTTTCTGTTTCACAATAATCATATCGTATCCTTTCCCCTTGCTAGGCTTTATTCATTATATTTTTTTTTTGCAATCCCTACGGTACTCACATTTCATCCTGTTCGTAATCCATCTTATAACGTAACATTTCTTAATCTTATTCGCGACTCTTAGTCACTAGAAGATTTTTTTCCTCCATTCTAAGCTCTTTTGTTTTAGGCAAAAATGTGGCTGGAAGGTATTTCGGTCCTTTCAAATGAATTTCAAACTTTGCTGCTCATATATGCTTTTCGAAGTAAAATTTCCCAGTAGGAGTGATGCCTCTTACGAACGACATGGAGGGTATCTCTTAAAAATCTAATCCAACAAAATAAATTTACCCTATCAGTATTGACCTTCGAGACATATCATGATTTCCTCTATAATTCTTACTATCCCGGAACCTGCACGCAGGAAATACCAACAATGCCTCACAGGCCAACATACATACGCATATATCATATCTTATCATAGCCTCACAGGGGCTCCCAATTCCCAATAAAAGTTACAAAGGTGTCGGGACTTACCTCGTCATATCACACCTCGACATACCGATCCTTTAACAACTTGTCTTGTTATATCCCCGTATCTACCTTCTTTCTCATCCCTCAATGTTATATCCCGATCGTATTCCATTATTTTTTTACCTTACCCGACATACCTTCTTCGCACTATTTCTTACCGCGTGATGTGTAGCTTTCAAGGTCATCGGTTGCTTCCATCCGCCGATGTCGTTCTTCAGCTGAAATCAAATGTTAGCATAAAGAATTTCATTTCCTATGTCTGGGCTCTATCGCACGATCTTAGATTTGAAAGAAAGGTAACATCCTAAATGCCCTGTAGCTTCCTGTTTATAGATGTGGTGCACAACACACCGATAAACAAGATTCTACTAGACACGGTCTGTGGACACTCCGAGGATTAACCGCTCTGATACCACTTTTGTCACGACCCAACCCCGTAGGCCGTGACTAGTGCCCGAGCTGGACACTCGTATACACCTCTTATCTATAGCCATATACTACTAGCATGAACGAACTGATATAAGTATAAAGACAAGACGTATGCATATCAAAGCTACCTATCTTCTGAAGAGTTACAACCTTTAACAGTTAATATCGCACAAAAGCCGGCAAGGCTGTCATATATATATATAGGGGAACGTCCCAACAAAACATAAGCCGAGAAGGCTACCTTCACACACAGACATGCCATAGTAAACATATATCTACGCGAGCCGGCAAGGCTGCCACTACAAATGGGTACGCCCCAAACACAAGTCATGTCCACACAACAAAACATCAACTACACACAACCCACACATGTGACCACAGACCTCTAAGAGTGACAACGACATCATATGACGGGACAGGGCCCCGTCGTACCCTGAACAACAACATATATACATATCAAAAGGCTATACCACGAAACTATGCTCCGGAACAAAGGAGCACTCTGAAATAGCTGAGTAGATATCCTAGGCTGGCGGATCTCCGAAACGAGCGTCTGCACCTGCGGGCATGAAACGCAGCCCCCCCCCCCCCCCCCGAAGAAAGGGGGTCAGTACGGAATATGTACTGAGTATATAAAGCATGAAACAAAGTAAAGAGAATCGTATCTATGACAAGGTGAACAGGATTCAATGCAACAATCAGAGTTTCAAAAAACTTGCCTCTGAACATATTTCATCTGCATCGTTCTCATCTCAATATCAATATAGTGTTTTATAATCAAAACTGCATAATCATTCTGTATATAACATATATAACGTGTCCCGGCCCTCTAGTAGTAACATCATAATCATACATATATATATATAACGTGTCCCGGCCCTCGGTAATTATAATCATAACATCATAACCATAAACATATACGTGTCCCGGCCCTTTAGTAAGGGACTCGGTAATAAGGAATATATGACCTCCTGGCCTCCATCTCCAAATCATCATATCATCATCATCATCATCATATATATATATATATATATACGTGTCCCGGCCCTCTAGTGAGGGACTCGGTGAATAGTATAATAGTTGTGCGCACGAGAACGTACCCGGCCCGGACTCGGTGAAGGATATAGCGGTAAGCACGAGCAGAGAATAATAAGCAACCACATATATATAAAACATCTTTGATATGAATAGTAAACTAAATCGGTTCTCGGACATCGAGACACTAATCACATTAAATTCTTTCCAATTACCATCATAAACTACATTAAGGAACGTTTCAAGATTCATGTACATGTATCACCTAGCATGTTACATTTGATAAAAACCCAACATACCTATGCAATTCCTTTTAAGAATAAAGAACTCCTATACATCACATACTAGTCCATCATGTAATAAATAACGAGATCATAATTCCACCATTCCAACATTTTCAACATTAAGGATGAATAACAATCATATGTCATACTAGGAGTTAGAGAGTGGAGTTACCCCGAGGCTCGGATTATATCTTACTTACTTCTAGGACATGCCAAAAAGAAGGAAGGAGTAGGCTTTACGTACCTTTAGCGTTTAGTCGTATAATAACTTGTACTTGCTGCCCAACAACACTTATCCTATATCAAGATATCAAGAGCTACAATTAGTTTACAAAGGATTTTAACACGCACTCTGACGCTCACAATCCCTTTCAAACATTTAGACGACGTTTCGTTCGCATACAAACCAACTAGTGCTACAAGCTAACATTACTAATCATTCTTTCTTATATCATTCCAAACTTGTTTACCATGACTTAGGGGACTTTGGACAGCTTGTATATCATTCTATTCAGTCCCAACTCACGGCCAAACAGCCCATACAACAATACCATTTCACTTTTACTACATGTTCATAACAACATTCAACAACATTACTTCACTTCTAGTACCCAAAACAGTCCACGGTTTTGGACTGCCTATACACCTCAACATGATTTGTTTCATTAACACCTTAATTCACATATTCAACATACATGCAATATACCACAATGTGCATAACAACAACAATCAAAACTTGGCACAAAACAGTCCATAAACTCCCCTAAAACAGCCCCCTTACACGGCTTCAATGCCATCCCTACAACTCCATGATTTTCACTCATTTATCCACACTACAACACCTTCAATCCATTTCCAATACATGTACAAGAAAACCAAACATAATTCCATTCAAATCTACAACACATGGCTTATTTAAACTTTAAGAAAACAGCCCAATTCTAACATGCACATCATAAACCAACTTCTACAATCTTTGTTCAATTGCATGTTGACATTCATTTAATTCATCAACAATACATGTAAAATAAAACCAAGCATGGCTTCACCTAAGCTCACGGCTCACCCTCAAGTTCAACCACAACAACAATCCAACAACAACATGCATGAATTATATATTCAAACCATCACACAACACATGGAAAAATGATCATCCTTACCTTCAATCTTGTTCTTCAATCTTGGCCGAACCTCAATGTTTTTGACATGCTACACCTCCTTGCTTCCTTCTAACAACTACTACACGTTCATATGCACTTGGTAAGGAGCTGAATTAATGGAGAAAACTGAAATTTGGGATCAACATCATCTCACCATTCTCGGCTAGCTCTAGCCGAGAGCTTCTCTTTCTAACTCTAAGTTTCTTAACTTTTCAAATGTTGAAATGAGAGTTTAGTTGATTTATGAATCAGCAACTTCCTTTTTATATGCAATCCACAAGGTGGACATGTGTCCCACCCAAGCCTTTAGCCAATAAGAATTGGCCAATTCACAAGTGGGACCCACACGGCCACTTAGGCCCACTAATGATGTAATTAAGTTCTTAATCTCACTTAGTCCTCCAATCTTGGTCAATTAATCCTTATTCTCCAATAATGTTCTTATACCAAACGAAATCCATAAGCAACTTGTGCATAGAAATGAAATCGGGAGATGAAAACCCTTACCGGGAACCCTAAAACAGCTTTGTCTGTAACTTGTCGCACTTAGCTTTATAATGTTCCAATGTAATGTAAATCCTCTTAAATGTAGACTTGTGAGCTCGGACGAATAAGCGTAGCTAATAAGAGGTGGAATAGGTATGTTAAGGCTCGTCCCTTTCTTTCAAAGGCATGATTCCTATGTTATGATTCCATAAATGTTTCCATAACCACCTTGTTTTCAAAAGCTCGAAGTTCATGACTCTTAAAGCCTTTTATGATATTAAATGGAATATGTTCTATGGTGATTGTGACGATGATGATGATTCTCTTCTTTTGAAACTCCGAAGCTATGATATGAGCGCATTGTGAGACTATTGAGCCATTCCATGAATCCCTTAACCGTACTTATTGTTTATGGTCTCACCTCATGTTACTCGTTCCTTAGAGGTGAGATATAGCGATGATAATGATTCTATTTCCAGTGCTATCCTAAGTTCATGATTCTCGTACTCCCGTGACACATACTCTTTCATCTTGCGATGGTTGATCCTTCAAGGATTGATATGATGATAATGGTAATGCTAATGATAATGTTGATTTTATTTATGTATTTTTATGTATGTATGTATGTATGTATGCATTGCATCCCACTGATTAGTTGGGTATAACACCGAGTCCCGAACATCATCTATTGATAACACTCGAGTCTCAACACGGGTACGGATGACACCGAGTCCCGAAAGGGCCGGGTGCGAATAACACCGAGTCCCGAAAGGGCCGGGTGCGGATAACGCTGAGTCCTAAAAGGGACGGGTGCGGATAACATCGAGTCCCGAAAGGGCTGGGTACGGATGACACCGAATCCCAAAAGGGTCGGGTACGGATATGATAGATGTATGTATAGTAAGTGTATGTGAATGCATATGTATGTATGGGTGTGTGAAATGTTTTTCCGTCGGGTAGTTTACATGACTTTTTCTAGAGATCTTAAGAAAGAGTACGATGTATAATTACTTACTTTATCTTATGTTATCTTCATTCTGATATCATACTACTATTAATGCCTTACATACTCAGTACATTGCTCGTACTGACGTCCCTTCTTGTGGACACTGCGTTCATGCCCGCAGCCGATAGACGAGACGAGGATCTTTCATCGTAGGCGCCTTGGTCGTTCGGTCACGAGTGGTGGCTCCACTTCTTCTTGGAGCATTGTCGAGTCCGAGTTGTGTATATTTTTTTTTTTGTGACAAGAGGGTATGTCGAGGGCCCCAATCCGACATATATACTTCGAGTCATGTTCGCACAGGCTTTGCGAACAACTTGTGTACAAATCTTATTCATAGTGTGGTTCAAGAGTAATGTTGGCATCATCGGTCCAATGTACATATGCTTATGCATGATATTATGTTCGTATTTAGCCTCTTGATCTTATTGTTTCGATTTGAGACACGAAGGATGTAAGCTATAAGTTGGTTCGCTTGGTTCCTGTAAGGTGTCGGGTGCTAATCACGCCTTGCCAAGGGTGGGGTGTGACATTTCAGACAAATAACAACAACAAAACCAAGGAAGGGCCGAAATTCATGTACCATACCTGATTATGAGAGAAGCTTGCTTAAAACTTGACTACAAATAAAAAAAACTGAGAAAATTTTTGTAACCCTAGGGCAGAGGGTTTTGGTTTTCAGTTGTGGTGAGAGAATGAAGGATTTTGGGAGTTTTAATGGGTGAAGGAATGTGGAGGAATTAGTGGGGAGTTATGGAGGGAATTTAGGAGATGGAGTGTTTGAGGGAGAGTGAAAGGCGGTATGTGGGAGTTTGTAATTACAACTTCTCTGCACGCTATTCTTTTTTTAAAAAAACACGACTGTTTGACTTGTAATTTTTTTTTTCGAATTTTTGGGCGAGTCGTCGACATGTTGACTACTCCTCAAAGCGTACTTACGACCAAAAAAATATTAACAGGGTGCTGACCTATTGACGAGCACTTCGACGGCGTCATCCAACATGTCGACGGTCCGTTGACATGCTCGTCGATTTACTTACCTGCAGGGTAGCAGTTGCTAACTCTCAGAAGTCTAGCTCTACATACTGTCCTTGTACATTGAGAGTCTGTCGACATGTCGATGGCCCATCTTTGTGCTCTGGTGTAACTTTGCTGGTTTTTTGAGTTTCAGTTCCTGCGCACTCAACACCTGTTAAACAATAAAAAAAAAAAACTAAAACCTACATAAACAAAATTACAGAATTTTAAACTTGGGTTGCCTCCTAAGAAGCGCTTGATTTAACGTCGCAAAGACGACGGTGTTACCAAAATACTCTTGGTCGAGACTTGTCGAGTCAGCATTCATTCTAAGGTGCTTCAACCGATATCGATCAATAATTCTATCTCCCGAAATCATACCATGGTAGTGCTTCACCCTCTGTCCGTTCACCTTAAATGTCCGAGTTCCATCTTCGGACTTCAATTCAATAGCTCTATGGGGTGAGACACTTACCACTTCAAAGGGACCTGACCACCGTGATTTCAATTTGCCCAGTAGCAGCTTCAATCTAAAATTAAATAGTAGGAAAGGATCACCCTTGTGGAATTCCCGCTTCAGGATCTTCTTGTCATGATATTGCTTCATCCTCTCTTTGTATAACGCTGCACTTTCATAGGCCTGATAGCGGGACTCATCCATCTCATTGAGTTGAAACAACCTGAGTTTGGTCGCTTCTTCACAATTCATGTTCAATTTCTTCAATGCCCACATGGCTTTATGTTCTATTTCAACTGGCAGGTGACATGCTTTGCCAAAAGCTAGCTTGAAAGGCGAAGTCCTAATCGGAGTCTTAAAAGCAGTCTGGTAAGCCCATAGAGCATCATCGAGCTTTATCCCAATCACCTTATTCTATTTGCATTCACCTTTTTTTCTAAAATACTCTTTATCTCCCGATTAGAGACTTCAACTTGCCCACTTGTCTGAGGATGATATGGGGTTGCAACTCTATGCTTGACTCCATACTTTTCCATAAATCCCTCAAAGGCTTTATTGCAAAAGTGAGAACCACCATCACTGATTATCGCCCTTGGGGGTACCAAAACGAGTAAATATATTCTTTTTCAAGAATCCCATGACACTCTTGGCTTTGTTATTAGGTAAAGCCACCGCTTCTACCTATTTAGAGACATAATCAACAGCCACCAAGATGTATTTCATTCTACAAGAGCTTACATAGGGACCCATAAAATCAATTCCCAAATATCGAACACTTCAACTTCCATTACAAAGTTCATAGGCATCTCTTGCCTCCTACCAATATTCCCCTGCCGTTGGCACTGATCACAAGACCAAACCATCAAGTTAGCATCATGAAAGATAGTAGGCCAGTAATAACCACATTCGAGAACCTTTGCAGCAGTTCTCGTACCACTATGATGTCCCCCAACTAGAGAGTCGTGTCAAGCCTTCAAAATCTCCAATATCTCACTTTCTGGAACACAATACAGAATAATGTTATCAGCAGAAGTTCTGAATAAGTATGGTTAATCCCAATAGTACTGACGAACATCCCGCAAAAACTTCTTTTTCTGATAAGATTTGATCTCGTCAGGAATGACACCAGTCACCAAGTAGTTAGCAAAATCCGCATACCAAGGTGCCACTTGCATAGAAACCTCCAAAACTTGCTCATCTGGAAACGCATCTTCAATATCAAGTTCTTCTGCTGGCACCCCAGTTTCCTCAAGCCTAGAGAGATGATCTGCGACCTGATTTTCGGATCCCTTTTGATCTTTTACCTCGAAATCAAACTCTTGCAATAAAAGGCCCCAATGAATCAATCGCGACTTGGCTTCCTTTTTTTCCATCAAATACCTCAACGCAAAGATGGTTGATGTACACCACAAGCTTAGACCCCAGTAAATAGGACCGAAACTTCTCAAAAGCATATACTATTGCAAGCAATTCTTACTCAGTCACCGTGTAGTTCATCTGTGCCACATTAAGTGTCCTACTAGCATAGCAGATTGGGTGCATAATTTTATTATGCCTCTGCCCAAGCACAGCACCTATCGTGAAACCACTAGTATCACACATCAACTCAAAGTGCAAGGACCAATCAGGAGTAACAATAGCAGAAGCAGTAGTGAGGCACTCCTTTAATTCATCAAACGCCTTTAGACACTTGTCATCAAACAAAAACTTAGCCTCTTTTTCAAGAAACTTACACATCGGGTTAGAAATCTTGGAGAAATCTTTAATGAAGCGCCTGTAGAACCCTGCATGTCCCAAGAAAATTCGGACACCTTTGACTAGGATGGGTCGAGGAAGTTTTGCAATCACATCTATCTTCGCTTGATCGACCTCAATTCCCTTTTCAGAGATTTTGTGACCGAGGACGATCCCTTCCTTCACCATAAAGTGGCACTTCTCCTAATTTAGCACTAGATTTGTCTCCTCATATCTTTTCAGCACTTGACCCAGATGGCCAAGACAATCATCAAATGAATCACCCACAACAGAGAAATCATCCATAAATACCTCCAAGAAGTCCTCTACCATGTCAAAAAAGATCGACATCATGCACCTCTGAAAAGTGGCTGGTGCATTACACGACCCAAAGGGCATTCGGCTGAACGCAAATGTCCCATAAGGATAAGTAAAAGTCGTCTTGTCTTGATATTCTAGGGCAATGTTGATCTGATTATAGCCTGAGTATCCATCTAAGAAGCAATAGTAAGACCTCCCAGCCAGCCTATCCAGCATTTGATCAATGAACGGCATGGGAAAATGGTCTTTACAAGTGGCAGTATTCAGCTTCCTATAGTCCATGCAAATAGGCCATCCAGTAACTGTACAAGTGGGAATCAGCTCATTCTTTGTATTGGGCACCACAGTGATACCTACTTTCTTTGGTACACATTGAGCAGGACTCACCCACTTGCTGTCTGCAATCGGATACACTACCCCAGTATCTAACCACTTTATGATCTCTTTTTTCATGAACTTTT
Organism: Lycium ferocissimum; assembly: GCF_029784015.1. Classification (NCBI taxonomy): domain Eukaryota; kingdom Viridiplantae; phylum Streptophyta; class Magnoliopsida; order Solanales; family Solanaceae; genus Lycium; species Lycium ferocissimum. The sequence goes on along the minus strand of NC_081351.1, from coordinate 44,368,300 downwards.
GCATGTTCTGGTTCAATCTCTGCTGCTGTTCAACACTCGGCTTTCTGTCATCCTCTAGCTGAATTTTATGCTCACAAATACCAGAAGGAATACCCCGAATGTCTGTTATGGTCTAACCAATAGCACGTTTGTACTCGCGCAAAAGCTCCACTAAACGCTAAATCTATTCCTCAGTCAGTAATGCTGAAACGATCACTGGCAATGTTTTGTTCGGGCCAAGGAACTCATACCTTAAGTGTGATGGGAGCTGCTTAAGCTCAAGCTTTGGTGACTCAACAATAGAAGGCTTAGCTGGTGGAGTAGTTCTATTTACAAGATTAAGATCAAGCTTTCTTGGGTGGTAAGTGTAGGAACCTAGACCCTCAAGCGCATTTATATTTCCATATATATATATCACACACATCAAAGTTCATCACAAGCCGTGCAAGAGCTCCTCCCAGACTTTCTTCTTCCATTTTATGTTCGACAGCATCATCAATTCCATCAAATGAACCAATAACCTAGATACTCTCATAAGCACTTGACAACTTTATCCCCTTGCTTGCTTGGAAAGTCGCTTCTTCATCATTCACTCAGAACTTAATTTCATTCTTTTTAGAGTCCATAAGTGCTCTGCCCGTAGCAAGAAACGGTCTTGCCAAGATGGTGGGAATATCTCTATCCACCGCACAATCCAGAATCACGAAATCCACAGGCAACATGGACTTACCCACTTGTACCAACACATTATCTATAACCCCAACTGGCTTCTTGATAGATCTGTCTACCCTCTGTAATCGCATAGAAGCCGGTCTAGGAGTCCCCAATCCGGATTGTTTAAAAATAGCAAGGGGCATCACGTTGATACTCGCCCCATTATCACACAGCACGGCGAATGTAATGAAGTAAATATTACAATTTATAAAAACGCCCCATCTCCCTTCTTCTAAACTGTGGTGGAAGCAATAATTGAACTCACACGATGAGTTAAATTCACTGTCTCATGTTGAACAGACATTTTCTTCATAAGTAGGTCTTTCACAAACTTAGCAAATGGATCTCTTTTAAGGTGACAAAGATCTAAGAATGGAAAATTCTTAGGATCGTTAACTTCTTGGAACGATCATAGAACTTCGACACTTAGCATCATCATTCTTTTTTGCCAACCTCTGAGGAAAGGGAGGCTTTGTTTTGTACATCTGAGTCAAAGGGCGAAGAGCCCCTTTTATCGTGTGTTTCCTTATATCAGCAGCAACTTCTGGAATATCAACAACTTCTTCTTCATCACGGACTTTCTCATCAATAATAGGCACATTAGAATGCACCTCTTCTTCCTCAATAATCGGATCTAGATCAACCACCTTCTTGTCAGCACTTGAAGCACTTTACCACTCCTCGTGCTAATAGCAAAAGTACGTTCCACGCCCCCACCATTCTTCGGGTTTGGAATAGTATCACTAGGAAGCCCACCTTTTCTAGCAGGATGCTGTTCTCTAGAAAGATCACGCATCTACTGTTCAAGATTCTGAATAGCTGCTGAATGAGATACTACTGTCTCTGATAGCCCAGATAATGTCTTTTCAGTGTTTGTCTGACTTGCCAACACTTTTTCAAGCATTGACTCCAATCTCGAACTACCTTGATCATTAGACTGCCCTTTTGGTGGAATGTAAGGGTTGGAACTTCTGTTCCTGAAATTACCATTGTTGTTGTTGTATCTACCTTAGTTCGGTCCACAATAGTTGTTATTGTAGTTCCTTTGGTTGTATGTACCCTGCCCTCGTTGAGGTCTCCAGTATCTCTAAATTGGCCCAAGAATATCCTCTTTCACTATATAATCTGCATATTAGATGTTCTTAATTGGCGGAGGGGACCCCTCTTGATATGGACCTTCTTGGCATTGGTACATTCCAGGCGGCATGCCTGAGATATCTTCACACACATTCACCTTCTTCGATTCCCTCTCATCAAGCCTCTTGTCGGTAAAAGCCACTACTGGAGATAATTGTGCCAACGTCTGCTGCGTTTCCTGACTATCTTTAACAATGTTTGGTGTTCCAAGTGATAGCCCATCAGAATTACTTGAGTGCCAAGCTTGGCTATGTCTAGTCAATCGATCAAGTATATCAGTAATATTAGCATATGACCTATTCATGAAACACCCGCTAGCCGCATTATTGGCTATCGCTTGGGTCATACGATCAAACCTCTGTAAAACTTCTCCTTCAAAATCTGTTCTGAAAAACGATGGTTTGGACTCCTATCCAAATATTCTTTGTACCTCTCCCAAGCTTCAAAAAGTTGTTCCTCATTACGTTGTTTGAACTCATAAATCTGATCACGAATTTCAGCTCTTTTACTCGGGGAATACCACTTCCTGAGAAACACTTTGACCATCTCTTCCTATGTAGCAATAGAGTTTTGGGGCAGCTTTATGAACCATTTTCTCGCTTCTCCGGCTAACGAATATTTGAATAGTTTCAGTCGGACTCCGTTTTAAGTCACACCCCATTGGATATGCTGAGAGCACACATCCAAAAAGTTTGAAATATGTTGGTGAGGGTCATCATCGACTGCATTTCGAAAGTATCCCTCTTGCTTGAGCATATGATAGAGGGAATTATCAAACTTGATAGTAGTGGCAGTCACCCTCGGATGAATAATTGCAGATGCAAAGTCTTCCTCAGCTTCTGACTCATCAGCAAAAACATTGTCGACTGGAAGATCGTTGTTAGCCATGATCACCTGGTTTACAAGATAGCAAACGAGGTGTGTTGGAATATGACAAAGACTTTAAGAAGAGTAAATACTATTTAGTAATTTCCCGGCAACGGCTCTAAAATTTGATAGGCTCAAATTTACACTTTGAATAGGGTAAAGCGGACGATGTCAAATATAGTAACCCAACGAGGTTGGGGTTGAATCTCATAGAGAATATGGTGTGAAAAGTTTACTAAACAAGTATTATACTAATCTTTGCGGTCCTGGTGTATTCCAAAAAAAGGGTTTTATGGTTGTTTTGGTTTGTGGACTAATTTAAAGTGACTGAAAATTTAAAGTTGAAAATATATGGGAAAAAAGAACCAAGGTTGTGTCCCCGTCAGATAAAGTGTATGACTATGGGTATCGGTCTTGATATACTTCTAATGGACTGTTTGTATGGATAAACTTAACCTCTATGTAATTCTTCTTGTGAACCTTCATCTGGCGGGAAGCATAAGCTATCACTCTACCCTCCTGCATCAACACCACACCCAAACCCATACAGGAAGCATCATAATAGACCGCGAAGTCCTTGCCCTCCACAGGTAAGGCTAGGATCGGGGCTGTGGTCAAAAGAAGCTTGAGCTTTTGAAAGCTCTCCTCACAATCATCCGTCCACTAGAAGGGAACATCCTTTTGAGTCAATCTAGTCAAGGATGAACCAAAACCCTTCACAAAGCGACGGTAATAACTGGGCAAACCCACAAAACTACGAATTTCGGTAACAGTAGTGGGCCTCGCCCAACCCCTCACAGCCTCAATCTTTTGTGGGTCAACCATAATTCCCTCTTTGGACACCACAACCCAAGAATGCCACAGACTCTAACCAAAACTCACACTTAGAAAATTTCACAAATAAGCTATGTTTCTTCAACAACCCAAGGACGGTACGAAGATGACTCTCACGCTCCACTCTACTCTTGGAATACACCAAGATGTCATCAATAAACACAATCACAAAAGAATCAAGGAACGGCCTAAAGACGTCATTCATCAAAGTCATAAATGCAGCTGGGGCATTGGTAAGCCCGAAAGACATCACTAGAAACAAATAGTGGCCATATCTCGTTCGACATGCTGTCTTCGGAATATCCTCCGCCTTAATCTTCAACTGATGATAGCCGGAACGCAAATCAATCTTAGAAAACACCGAAGCACCCTGAAGCTGGTCAAATAGATCATCAAGACGAGGCATAGGGCAATTGTTCCGGATACTAACCTTGTTCAACTGGCGGTAATCAATGCACATCCTCATGGTCCCATCTTTCTTCTTCACAAATAACACTGGAGCACCCCAAGGGGAGACACTCGATCTAATAAACCCCTTACTCAATAAATCCTGTAATTATTTCTTAAGTTCTCTCAACTCGGTTGGTGTCATCCTATATGGTGGGATGGAAATAGGACGAGTACCCGGGTCCATGTTGATACAGAAATCAATGTCACGATCGGGTGGCATACCCGGTAAATCTGACGGAAATACCTCTGCGAACTTGCTCACAATAAAGATAGACTCAAGGGATGGAGATGCAACAGTCGTATCACGAACATGCGCCAAATACGCTAAACACCCCTTACTTACTAATTTCTTCGCCCGAAGGAAGGAGATAATCTTCTTCGGAGCGGGACTAGGATTACCTCTCCACTCAAGCCTAGGGATGCCCGGCATGGCTAAAGTATTTTTGGCGTGACGGTCAAGATCGCATGATAAGGAGAAAGCCGGACATACCCAATATAATATCAAAGTCCACCATATCCAAATTATCAAATCTACCCGGTGTCATACCCCGTAAAAGTAACTAAACAAGAATGCAGACTCGATCAACAACCACAGAATCTCCGACCGGAGTAGACACATGAACAGGTATATCTATGCTATCACAGGGTAAATCCCAACCAATGGCATGAAATGCAGATACATACGAATAAGTGGATCCAAGATCAAATAACACAGATGCTGTTCTATGACGGACCGAAATGGTACCTGAGATCACAGCATCTGAGGCCTTTGCCTCGAGCCTACCAGGAAATGAGTAACAATGGGCTCTACCACGCCCAGTCTGGGATCCCCCTCTCGAACTCTGAGTACCACCTCTAGCTGGCTGGGACCCACCTCTAGAACCATGGGAAGTACCGCGGCCTGACTGAGCACCGCCTCTCTGAGAAGTCCCTCCTCGACCACCGAATGATACAGAAGTCCTTGGAGGCTGATAATCTTGCCTAGGTCGGGGACATCTCTTGGAAATATGCCTAACCTCCCCACAAGAGAAACATGTAAGAGGAGTCGAGTGTGGAAACACGAAAACTGAAGACTCGGATGAAGCAGTCCTGTCCACTTGTCTAAAGAACAAACTCTCAGGAGCTCTCTGTCTAGGTGGCTCACTAGAGGAAGCCGGTAATGCTGAATGCACGGGATGACCGGAATAGGGCTAAGGTGGCCTAGAAAACTGACCGGCGCCCCTCGTACCAGAACCCCCAAAGCTGCCAGTCTGACGTGGCCTCTTGTCACCACCACTAAAAGCACGGGCCTTGGCGCCGTCAACGATCGAAGCATGCTCAATAATGGACTGGAAGGAAGCCCCCATAGACTCCATCTAAAGGCAAGGAATATGTAGAGATCCCACTAGTCTTCCAATAAAGCGCCTGATCCTATCAGCCTCGGTAGGAATCAACGGAGTAGAGTATCAGGCCAAATAGAGGAAACGGGTCACACAAGACTCCAAGGACATGCCCCTCTGCTCAAGGTGTAGAAAATGCTCCTTACGAGTCTCTCTCAAAGACCGGGGCACATACTTCTCAAGGCAGGCCCGGTAGAACTGAATCCAAGTCAAAGAGAGAGAACCCTTAGGTCTGCACGCCACGAAATACCTCCACCACGTCTTCGCATCGCCGCGAAACTGGTAGGACACATAATCAATGCCGTGGGTCTCTACTATCCCCATACGGTGCAGCAACTCATGTATATCAAGAATAAACTCATAGGCATCCTCAGACGAAGTACCAGAGAACCTCGGCGGCTCTAACTTCCTGAACCTCCCCACCCGGTCCTGATGAGCAGGAGTCATAACGGCGCCATCCATGGGCCTAATATCCTCACCAGGGGCAGGTATAGTATCAATGCAGGGAGCCATAGCTGCGGCGGGATGTGCTACCCGCGTGGGTCCCTGCTCAGGGATCGGGGCCCCAACCCTAGTCTATGAACCCCCGCCGAGAGTAATAACACCAGTGGCTGCCTGCTGGGCATCAAGATGAAGTAGGATCCTGGCCATAGTGTCATGCATGGCCTGGTCAGAAGTAACTTCAAGCTGTGTCGGTGTTGGGGTCACGCCATCCTCTACGGTCTGGTCTCTACCCGGCTAGTACTCGGGTTCAGGAGATGGAGACCTCTCTCGTCGCTAGCCCACAGTCGGAGCTCTATCTCTGGTTAGGCAGCCCCGCAGCCTCTCGTTTTACCGCGCCCTCTGACTGTAGCGCGCCCTCGGGTGCCAGCCGTAGCTGCGGGCTCCGGCACCTGACCTCAGGCCATAGAAGCTCGAGCCCTCACCATCCGTGAGAGAAGAGATAAGAGTCAGATACCAATTTGGTCTTTTTAGATACCAATTTGAATAAATTAGCACGATGGAAAGAAAGAAGGTGAAATTTCCTAAATGTCCCATAGCCTCCCGCAGATAAGTACAGCGCTCATCGTACCGATCTACGAGACTCTACTAGACACACTCTTGTATTAAAGATTAGGTAACTGAGGGCTCTGATACTAACTTGTCACGACCCATTTCAACCTAGGTCATATGGGCACCTACTTTTCCCACCTCGGTAGGCGAACCCTTAACTCAACATTCACAATAAACAAAAATAGCGGAAGAAAGTAAAATAACGTAAATCTCACACATTAACAAGTATAGAAGTAAATAAAATCCACCTAGTATCTGGTCTGATTATACAAGAGCATCTAAATCCGAATGCTAAAGGTCTGAATAAAAATACATAAGTTGTCTGAAATCATGTCTCTGAATGAAAAGCATGACATAAATAACAGAAGAATCTTCGAGGTCAGCGGACGCCATGCTCACCCTGAAAAACTCAAGTGGAAGCTGAAGAGTCGATCAGCCACGAGTCAGAGAAATAGATCCGACCTGATACTCTGCATTCATAAAAGAATGCAAAGAAGTGCATGTCAGCACAAACAACAGTACCGGTAGGCATCATAGGCCAACTAAGCATAGTTAACACAATTTTGAAAATAACGTGGATAAATAAGAAAACCAATCACGCATGAAACACTATAATCGTAACCGAGTATCCGTCAACACCTATGTAAGTATCTAACCCCAATATAATAAGTCTGAGTATATCCGATCTTCAAACAATAACCATAATAAAATCATCACAGTCCAATCATCAACAACACAATCATCACAATACAGTCATCACGATATCTCACTCAAGTCATAATGCAATGCAGTGCAACAATGGTATGAATGTGATGTCATGCCATGCTATGCAAATGAGGTGAACACATGCACTCCGGACGGAAATATCGAAGTCTCGGTAGCACAACCCAGCGTGACTCGCCAAGTCTAAGTGTCACTCGTCCCGGATCTTTGCCAAACAGACAGCCTGGACCCTGGTTAATTGGTCACAGGGGGAGTCTCACCGGCACCACCCTAGGGACCCGCGGATCCCATGCACTAACAACAATTTCGGAATAACATCGGAATCGGCCATGCAACAACGATGACCGAATATAACCATCGAACATCGGCCTCCTCACAATCACTCAAAAGAGTTGTCAAATATCAGTTTCATAAATCAACGATTCCGAAATTGAACCTCGGACATCGGCCTCCTCATAATCACTCAAGTAAAAGAGTTTTTCAAGTGTCAATTTCATATAAACAACGATTCCGGAATGGATCTTCAGACATCGGCCTTTTTCACAATCACTCAAGTAAAAGAGTTTATCAAATATCAGTTTCGCTCAATCAACAATACCGGATCATCACCGGATATCGACCATGCATGATAAATATGAGAGAATGCGTGCAATGCATATGTCAATCACCCACAGTCGAGTTCAATATCACCAATACCACAACGGTTATGCCAACAACGTATCACATCACAATACCAACAGTGGGTATGCCAACATATATCAATAACTCAAGTACCAACAGTGGGTACGCCAATAATATATCAAGTACAAGTACTAAAAACGGGTATGTCGATCCTATTTCAACTCAGGACAACAAGCAGAATTCTATATCTACCAACTACACATGGCATCAAGCCAACACAATTGAACAATCGACATGCATAACGGGGTGGCAAGTCCCAACACACATCAGGGCCCAACCTAAGGTAATATCCATCCCAACTCCACACCCGAAGGCTCACATGTTGTCTCGGACATTATAATCTGAATATGTGATTCGCTATACGAAGTCTCACCAAAGGTAAACCATAACCTGCACCCGACCGCCGAACCGCAACACCAACAAGTCACTCTATCGCTTGCCCTTCCTTCCGAAGCTCAGAACCAAAGTAGATTAAGCATAATCGAATTCTAAGTTAGAAATCATAGAGAATGATACTACTATTATTATGATATCAATTGGGTCTATTCTAACCCTAGAAATTAGGGCAACGGGCCTACAAGGGCAAAACGGGATATTCGCGGGTAAAATACCAAATTGAATCCTAGGTAATCATAACCCAATCATTAATTGTTGATTTAGCTCAAGAATTATCCCCAAATCTGATTTCTAGTAAGAACCCCCAAATTGGGTATAAACCCTAATTCTCTAAATCTGAAATTCAACATTAAAAGTGGAAGATATAGGCTTACTAAGCTTACATTCATCACATTTTAACATTAACATCATCAATTTGTCAAGAATAATCTTGGAGAAAAATCTCCCAAAACCCTCCTTCAAATACCATTTCTAAGAGATTGAAAAAGGAAGGGGAAAGTCTAAGATGATTGTGATTAAAGAGAAGTAAAGGATTAGACAAGGTTTTACCTCCAAGAATTCCTTTAATTTGTCTCCATGAACAACTTTCCCAACCCTCAATATCGAGATATGAAATAATAAGGGTCTAAGACTCATTTAATGAACATTTAATCAATATCGCCCGTCACCGCCGTAATGCGCATACGGCCGCCCAAAGAGCCACCCTCGATCGCTTAGCGGTCAAGCCTAAATGGCTCGTACCTCTTCAGCAGTAGGTCCACCACCCCAGCGGTGCCGTCGTTGCGGTGCTAGTGCCCCCAAAACGGGCACCAGACACCAGAAACTTGGCCCAATATTTTCCTTCTATCTGATTTTTTGACTAACTCCCGAAGTCATCTGTTCACATACCAGATACCTAGTCCCATATAAAAACGCGCTACGAACGCACCTGTGGCCTCAAAATTCCCAACGGAGGTCTCGTTGGCCGAGTCAACCACCGATGCCTTAATTTCCATTTCCCATCCAATGTCCCGAAATGCATCCGAATGCATTGGGAACCGAACCCAACGCCCACATAAATTCTAAACGACTATCCAGACCTCTCAGAATTGACGGAATTTTGAAAAAGGTTCGTTTGCCCAAAAGTCAGCTTTGGGTCAACCACTTTCACTTTTAAGCCTATATTTCACCAAAGTTACCCGACTCCGGTCTAGACACCTCGAGAAGCGTGTCAACGGTCCTCTGGATCAAAAGTGAGCCAACCAATGCCCGAGAACAGGCGAAAGTACCAAAAGGACTATAACAACCAAACGGGTCGTTACACAACAACACAAGGGACATATACACAAAGTCACTCACACTCAACAAAGAAATTCTAGTGCTAACAAATATCACACCATAAGCTTGCCCTTATTTTTATTCATCACTAATTCAAGAACATTCAGTTGGAGATCTCATAGGATTTAAGCTTGTAATGTAGGCTTAGGGAAGGGTAGGATAAGTATTTAGGATACAAGTGACTACGCCCTCCTTGAACACTACACAATACCTTTTGTCCACTTTACTCTTCATTTCAAAACATCACTCCTTCCTTTGCATACTAGTTTCCCCAATTATTCCAACGTCTTTTTGTGCAACCATTTCCTTGATTTCTATTATTATTATTTTTTTCAAATTCCTTTTTCACAAAGATACATTTTTTGCACAAAAAGTTTGCAACTTTTTTGTATTTTTCAAATTTTCATCATTTCTTTTGACTTTTCCACGACATCAATCTTCACCACTTCTCAAGCAACACTAATACCCCCAACTTAGGCTTTTGGCCTCAAATTCACAATTTAACATTCAAGGAGGGAAAGGTTCAAAAGAGAGAATTTCATCAAGAAGGGTAAAGGTTTGTAATGTCGCAATCAAAGAAAAGGTCATAGGCTCAAATGAGGTTATTAGTGATATTACTTCTGCAATGGTAGGCTAGAAAGGCTAAAGAAGCTTTTTCAAAAATCACAAAGACAGCCCAAGGTTAGCTCTCCAACCAACATAATCAAAATTAGCATTAAAAGACTAACGGGCAAGTTCTAGATGATAAAAGTAAGCACAAGAATTATTCAACAAACACTCACCACACATGACATATGAACTAGTAAAGATGGAACAATTTCAATTCCTAAGCAAGAACAACTAGAGCAATATCTCATAATCCAAAGTAAACTCAACTAGTAGGTAAAGAGTCACCAAATAAGGCAAAAAGTTGTCACAAAAGTCATTCTTTCCTATGCACCTTGCTTTTTAACTTTCACACAAAATTTGGAGGGGTATTCGCATTTCAACATTTCACATGCAAAAGACTAACTCTATTAGTACCAAACAGGCCAAGAGTTCCCACATTTTTCCTCAAAGGAGCACCTATACTTAAAATTTTGAAAACGATGAGTTGCCTCCCACTAAGCGCTTGATTTAACGTCGCGGCACAACGGTTACCTTTACCACTTTTCCCTCCACTTGGAGGATATGAATTGTCGCCCCAACTTTGAATCAAGATCACGATGATGCTCATGGGATGGTGGTAGGAAAGCAAAGAGGCCAACTCTCGGGTGTCGCATCTTGCACTTCTAAGCCTTTAAGTGAGGATGTCATTTTGTCATCTTGGCATGGCAAACTTCAAAACGAAAATGCCTTGTCCTACATCTCCAAATTCCTCCATAGGCTTCGTTAGTTCAATTTTCATGTCATTAACCAAGCACAATGTTGAAAAATGGTTAGAATGTGGTCCAATGCGCCCAAATTTCAAATTTGCCTCATCTTTGACATCCTCACCCAAAAATGAACTAGAGTCTTCCAAAACCATTTCATGAACTTTTTTATGCAACTCTAGTAGCATTTCTTTAATCTCAGCATCTTGCATTATTTTTGGGTTGGTCGGTTGGCAATTCACCATTAGCTCTTGAAAATTAATCTTGACCTCTTCTTCATTGGAAACCAACTCAAAACTACAATCCATGGCCCTTTGATATTGATCATCACATGCATCAATCTTTGCGTTCAATTTGGCCTCTAATTTCTGGATAACAATTTCAAGTAGCTCCACTTCCTTACTATGCTCAACATGCAATTTAAGAAATTCTTCCTTCATCCATGAATGCCTTCACGGTGATCCCCATAGACTCCAAGTTTTTGAGCTTGATTCATTAGACAATCTTGGCTCAAAATTTCCATTTTATCAGGTTTTTCTTCATTGTGAGAGTCGTCCAAAGCTTGTAAAAATCCATCCATGGTGAGGTACACCTTTTGGATAGTTTCATCATCTCCATGTTGAACTTCTTCCCACTGTTTGGTCAAGACTTGCCCATATTTTTCATTCCTCCCTATTATGCTTTTTAAAATTTCCTCAACTTCTTCTTTTTGAGAAATGTAGATTTCTTCTTCAAGATTTTGCTCTTCTTCAAGTTGAAGCACTTCTTCACTTTCACAACTTTCATTGTGGTCACAAGAATTTTTGGGCTTATCTTTTAAACTTGAAATCTCTTCTTCAACCAATTCATTTTGAGGAGTCGACACTTCCATGGCAATTGAGGAATTGGCATCCTCAAATGAATCATTCATCCTTTTTGTAGCTTCTCCATTTTCTAAAATGGATTGTTGGGCGAGTTTTCGCTCTTCCTCCATTTTAGCTTCTCGATCTAAGTATGTTTGGAGCATTGCCATGATGCCTTCAAATCCGGCACTTTGTCCTTTACTTGCCATGTCATTGTTCCTATCAAACTCAAAAGTACAACTTGCATTTTCGTTAGAAAAATTTAGAGGAGGGGGACCAAAATAATTGGAAAAATTACCCCAATGTCCATCTTGACCACCACATATATTACAAATACTCTCTTCATAGGATTGAGACGGTGTACACATCTCTCTCCCGAGAGAATTTTCACAATCTTGCCAAAAGTGGGGTCCTCCACAATATGGACATGGGTCATCAAAATATGGATTGCAACCATCAAACCCATTTTCATTCCAAGATGCCATAGTGACACAAGTAAAAAAATAAATAACAAAAATAAAAAGCTAACACAAAGAAACACGAAAAATCACAAACACATATTCACAAGTTTGAACCCAGCAAGTAAGCTTAAATCCCAAACTAACCCAAATACGCCAAATTATTCCCCGGCAACGGCGCTAAAATTGATAACGTCCAAATCTACTCCTCAAAGAGAAAGTGTACACGGTCGTATGCAATATAATTGACCCAACTATGAGTCGGGGTCGAACCCACAAAGAACAATATCCTAGGCGATTTAAGCAAGTAAGGAGTGATCGCTTTCTAAGCTAAGCCAAACACTTGATAATATTTTGGTTTTTGATTTAAAAACCAACAAAGCTAAAACTAATCTAGAAAGCAAGTAAAATGATTAATGGCCACAAGCATGGATACAAGGAACTCTCAAGTAACGATCCAATATATATTATGATTTTACAACTAAGAGCGAGCTTATGTTAATAGATAATAGTTTCTAAAATCTCATTGAAAGTCTTCCAACCAAATCAATGAATTTCACTCTAAGCTTTTCCAAGCCATAGAGTGTGATATCAAGCGCAACCAATTGAATCTCAAGTAACTTTCCTATTCCTAGCTCAAGTTATTAGATGAGGTTTAAAGCCCCAAATTCTTGTTAATTAATCTTTCCCACCTCAATTTTCCTCTTCCAAGCTCAAATCAAAGTAAATGGGTGGCTCTTAGGGTTAGCTTATCCCTTAAGAAATATTAAAGAACAAGGTTAACTAAAACAACATTAACTAACTTCATTAGCAATAAAAATCATTCAATACATAAGCAATACAAGAGTTTCATCCAACACTTTAATCATAGAATATTTTCATAAACAATATTCAAGTGAAGAAAATAAATACTACACACTTAGATATTCATTACAAAGAAAGAAATCAAAGAAATGAAGTAAAGGTTCAAAAAAGTGTTCAACTAAATCTTTAACCTCAAAGTGTGGTGTAGGAACCCTAGTCTCCAAAACTTGTGTTGAATGGCCAAAGATGAGTTTTACAAACCCTAGCATTATATTTATAGACTTACCAAAACGGGAACAGTTTCTGGACAAAAATACTTCGCGTGTCATACATGCTAATCGCATCTCAGAAACAAAGATGTGCAACATGCCAGTGGCATGTTACACCAAACCCTAGCATGTTGTGCATATGAAAGCAGCTATGGTGCAGCACATGCTGCAGCAAGTGTTGCTTGCATGCACAACATGCTACTCGCATGTGGTGCTCACATGTGCTGCACCAACTATCTTTAATTTCTCATATCTCTGTCAGCATATGCTGCAGCAAGTGCTACTCGCATGGACAACATGCTACTCACATGTGCTGCTTGTTCTATTTTTGCTCCATTTTGCTCCATTATGCTCTCCGGACATCTTATCCTATAAAACGACATAAATGCACGAAAAGTAACAAAAAAGTGCTTGAAGAGTCACAAAAGCTTAAGGAATTAGCATCGAATATCCCGTAATTTCACGGCACATCAGGCTTCATAGACATAGTCCAGTCAGTCAGATATTAATAACTTTGATGTGTTAGCCTTGTTGGCTTTGATTTTAGATGTTTTCTACTTAAGCAATTACTCTGCATTTAATACATTATAGTCAGACTTTTAGTAGATCAAAGATGTGTTTGTTTTATTTCCGCAAATTTGTATGTTTTGAAATCACATATTGATTCAGCCAGCCTATTGGTTCGCTCGGTCATTTGCAGTTAGGCACTGGTGCCGTGTTACGCATAGGCCATGGTTTGAGATGTGACACTGCCACGGTGGTTATAGTATCCCTACAAAGACCTACACTTCGAATATCATAAAGTGCTGGTTTTTTTACCAACTCAACCCGAAATTCCCCTATTACCCGAGGCCTCACAGATACCAAACAAACATGCAAACATACATAAATAGGCGCTACGAACTCACCCGTAGCCTCAAATTTCTCAACGGAGGTCTATTTGACCACACCAACTCTTAATGGCCTAAAGCTAAGTTCCCAACCCAAATTCCAAAAAGCTCCCAATTGAATTAGGAACCAAACCGAACATACTACCAAGTCATAAATGGCTATCCGGACCACTCGAAATTGACAAAATTCGAAAAATGACCCTCTACTCAAAAGTCACCTTTGGGTCAAATGAATTCCACTTTGAGGCTCAAACCTCCAAAAGTCACTCAAAAACCCGTCCAATGACTTAGGGACAAGGTCAACAGGGGTGAAAGGGTCATTAGCACTATAACGACCAATCGGATCATTACATCAGATACAAATTAAACAATCGCTCGTCCTCAAGCGACAAGAAGTAGAAATGGGAAAAAGTACCTGAATCAGCAAATAACTGGGATATCTCTCGCGCATATCGAACTCGGTCTCCTAAATAGCCTCTTCAACGGGACGATGCTTCCATTGAACCTTGACCGAAGCAATCTCTTTTGACCTCAGCTTTCTAACCTGCCTATCCAGAATCGCTATAGGCTCCTCCTTATAAAACAGATTCTCATCAAGCAATACAGAATCCCAAAAAACTATATAAGAACCATCATAATAATTCTTCTTCAGCATGGACACATAGAAAATCGGATGAACACCTGACAGTCCCAGTGGCAACGCCAACTCATAAGCAACATCTCCAACTCTACGGAGAACCTCAAATGGGACAAGGTACCTCAGGCTCAACTTTCCCCTCTTCCTAAATCGCATAACACCCTTCATGGGTGAGATCTTCAGAAGCACCCGCTCTCCCCCTCCAAACTCTAAGTCCCGAACCTTCCGGTCCGCATACATCTTCTGTCGACTCTGAGTTGCTAGAAGCTTTTCCTGAATAAGTTTCACTTTGTCCACGAACTCTCTTAACAAATCTGTGCCCCATGGGCAAACCTCAATTGCATCAAACCACCCAATAGGAGAACGGAACCTCCTACCATACAAAGCCTCGAACGACGCCATATCAATACTCAAATGGTAGCTATTGTTGTACGCAAACTCCGCTAAGGGAAAGAACTGGTCCCAATGACCACTAAAATCAATGATACATGATCTCAACATATCCCCGAGCACCTGAATAGTCCTCTCAGACTGACCATCAGTCTGGGGATGAAAAGTCGTACTAAGGTCTAACTAACTACCCAACTCTGCCTGAAAAGCCTTCCAGAAATTTGAAGTAAACTGGGGACCTCGATCCAAAACAATGGAAATAGGGATCCCGTGCAATCGTACAATATCACGAATGTAAATCCTAGCTAACTTCTTCGCAGTGTAAGTGACCTGAATTGGAATAAAATGAGCGAACTTATTCAATCGGTCAACAATAACCCAAACTAAACCAAACTTGCCCAGGGTCTTCGGAGCCACAAAATACATGGCAATCCTTTCCTACTTCCACTTGAAAATGGGCATCCTATGAAGCACACCACCAGGTCTCTAGTGCTCATACTTGACTTGCTGATAATTTTCACACTTAGCCACAAAGTTTGCAATATCTCTCTTTATCCTCCCCCACTAGTAGTGCTGCCTTAGATCTCGATACATCTTCATAGCACCCCGATGAATGGAATATCTGGAGCTATGGGCCTCCTCCAGAAGCAAACGAATCAAATCACCAACATGAGAAATACAAACGCATCCCTTGATCCTCAGAATGCCCTCACTCTCAAGCATGGCATCCTTGGCCTCACCTCTCAGAACCTTATCACGAATCTTACACAACTGGGCATCCTCAAACTGTTGGGCCCTAATCTACTCCAAGAGGGATGACCTCGCCTCAACACGAGCTAAGACTCTACCTGGAACTGAGATATCAAGGAGCACAAAACTGTTAGCCAGAGTCTGAACCTCCATGGCTAATGGATACTCAGAAGTAACCAATTGGGCTAAGCTACCCATGCTCACTGCCTTGTGACTCAAGGCATTAGCTATAATATTGGCCTTCCCCCGATGATCGAGAATGGTGGTGTCATAGTCCTTCAGAAGCTCCATTCACCTACATTGTTTGGAATTTAGATCTCTCTAAATAAACACGTGTTGAAGGCTGTGGTGATCGGTGAACACCTCATAATGGACCCCATACAGATAGTGCCTCCAAATTTTCAAAGTGAAGATTACTGCTAATAACTCTAAATCATGGGTAGGGTAGTTCTTCTCGGGGATCTTTAACTGACAGGAAGCATAGGCAAAGACTGTACCCTCCTGCATCAACACGGCACTCGAACCAACACGAGATGCATCACAATATACCCAAAAATCCTTACCCTCCACGGGTAATGCCAGAATTGGGCCTGACGACAAAAGAGTCTTGAGCTGCTGAAAGCCCTCTTCGCAAGCATCAGACCACCGGAAAGGAACCTCCTTCTGATTCAATCTAGTCAACGAAGAAGCAATAGAAGTGAAACCCTTCACAAATCGATGGTAATAGCTGGCCAACCCCACGAAGCTACGAATCTCAGTCACAGTAGTGGTCCTCGCCCAATCTCTAACCTTCTCAATCTTTTTTCGATGAACCATGATTGCCTTCTTAGACACAATATGGCCCAAGAATGCCACAGACTCAAGCCAGAACTCACACTTCGAAAACTTGGCATAAAGCTCCTTCTCCTTCAATAACCCAAGGACAATCCTCAAATGATGCTCATGCTCTTCCCTACTCTTCAAATACACCAAGATATCATCAATGAACACAATAATGAAGAAATCAAGATATGGCTTCAAAATGTCATTCATCAAAGTCATAAACGCAGCTGGGGCATTCGTAAGCCCAAATGACATCACAAGGAACTCGTAATGACCGTAACGAGGCCTAAAGGCTGTTTTCGGAACATTCTCAGCCCGAATCTTTAGTTGATAGTAGCTGACCTCAAATCAATCTTCGAAAATACCGAAGCACCGTGAAGCTGGTTGAACAAGTCATCAATGCTAAGAATAAGATACTTATAACGAATGATGACCTTATTCAACTGATAATAAACTATGCATATCCTTATCGTATCGTCCTTCTTCTTCATAAATAAAACAGGAGCACCCCAAGGGGAGACACTGGGTCTAATAAACCCCTTACTCATTAGATCTTGTAGCTACTCCTTTAGCTCCCTCAACTCGGCGGGTGCCATCCTATAGGGAGGAATAGAAATGAGGCGCGTGCTCGGATCCAAACCAATACAGAAATTAATGTCGCGGTCAGGTGGCATACCCAGCAAATTAGAAGGAAAGACCTCCACGAACTCACATACAATGGGCATGGACTCAAGGCGTAGAGAATCAACGCTAGTATCACGAATATGGGCTAAGTAAGCCAAACACCTTGCTAACTAACTTTTTCGCATGGAGATAAGAAATTATCTTTTTTGGAGCGGGGCTCGGAGTACCCCTCCACTCTAATATAGGAATCCCAGGCATGGCGAATGTGACTGTCTTGGCGTTACAGTCCAAGATCGCATAAGACGGTGACAACCAAGTCATACCCAAGATAATATCAAAGTCTACCATATCCAATATCATCAAATCTACCCAAGTATCATACCCCATAAAAGGAACCAAGTAAGACTGAAAGACTCGATCAACAACAATTGAGCCTCCAATCGGAGTAGATACATAAACAGGCACATCAAGACGGTCACTAGTCAAATCCTAACTAACAGAATGATAGGCAGATACATAGGAGAAAGTAGAACCCGGATCAAACAAGACCGAAGTAGGTTAATGACGAATAGAAATAGTACCTGAGATCACATCATCAGAGGCCTCTACCTCGCGTCTACACGAAAAGGAATAGCAAAGACCACCATCAGAGGCCTGAGAATGCCTCTACCTGACTGGTATCCACCACTGGATTGATGAGATCCACCGCGGCCTGACTGAGCACCGTCTCTGGTTGAAGAACCACCCTGACCACTAGATGTGTCGGAGTCCTCGGAGTCTGGAATCGGGAACCCTGCTAGAACCCACTCTGTTTGAATTTGGGACAATATCTTATAAAGTGGCCAGAGTCACCATAAACTTAGTAATATCTAGGGCCTGGAGGCCGATGCTCGGAAGCCGATAAACTAGAGGGACCACCACGGTCAGCTGGATGAGAGTAAGAACCACCATGGGACTGTCCAGCTTTATAACCACTAGGTCTGGAAGGACCACCAGACGAAGCCTGTAATGCTGACAGAACAGGGCGGCTGGGGGCTGAACGATAAGGCCTGGATGACTGTCCCCCACCCCTGTAGCTAGAACCATTATAACCACCAAGATGATACGGTCGTTTCTCACTAGACTCTCCGAAAGATCGAGTCTTAGTAGACTCGACACTCACAAAGATGATCAACAGCCGCCTGGAACTAAGATCCCAAGGCCACTAACTAGAGATAAGCAACATGGAGTGAATACGCAAGTCCACCCACAAACTTACGAATCTTCTCCTCCTCCGTGGGAATCAACTAAGCAATATACCTAGCCAAAATAGAAATTTGGCCTCATAATCTGACACGGTCACACCTCGCTGTCGCAAATGAAGGAACTCATCTCTACACTCATCCCTCAAAGTACGCGACACGTATTTCTCTAAGAAAACCTGGTGGAACTGGGTCTATGTAAGTGGAGGTGCACCAAGGGGTCTGCTCTCAATAAAAGTCCTTCACCAAGTCTTTGCGTCGCCGTAAAACTGAAATGACACATAATCGACCCTATGAGACTCCACAATACGCATCTTATAGAGCCTCTCATGCATCTCCATAATGAACTCATAAGCATCCTCACTATGCAAGCCAAAGAACTTGGGTGGTTCCATCTTCAGAAACCTCCCAATAAGCTCCTGATCATCAACTGTCAAAGGCTGGACTGCCACGAGTCTGGGAGCACCCTCAGGGACTAGAAAACCACCTAAATGCGGGGCTATAGCAGCAGTAAGATCTATCTCCATAGTCTGGCCCTGCTCGGGAGTCTGTAACCCCACTCGAGTCTGGGAACCACCTGGAGTAGTGGCACCATATGGCATGCTGGCCGTCAAGATGAAGAAGTAAATGGGCCATGATATCCTGAAATGCCTGATCAGACATAGCATTGGGGTGAGTTAGATCTGGCTGCCCACCTCTCCCGGTTGCCCGTGCTCTCTCAGACTTACGCTATCGAGAAGCTGAACGTGCTCGCCGCTGTCCAACCACAGGGGCCACACCCCTGGCCGGTGCAGCTCCACAACCTCTGGCTCGGCCGCGACCTCTCTCCTGCGCTGGTCCTCTGGTGCTTGCCCCAGTAGCGGGCTCGGACACCTCTTCCCTCGTGATGGTAGCTCGTGTCATCACCATCTGTGAGAGAATAGAATTATATCAGATACCAATTAGAAAAAGCCAGATACCAATTTGAATAAAGTAGCATGAAGGAATGAAAGAAGATAAAATTTCCTAAATGCCCCATAGCCTCTCGCAGATAGGTACAGAGCTCATCGTACCGATCCACAAGACTCTACTAGACATGATCTTGTACTTATAGATCGGGTAACCTAGGGCTCTGATACCAACTTGTCATGCCTTAACTAAGGAAAACGTGCGGGCACCTACCATTTTCTACCTCGGTAGGCGAACCCTTTTGACAAATCATTCATTCAACCACAATAATTTAATCAAGGTAACCAAATATAAGTCTCAAACATAGATAATAATAATAATAAAGATAAGTGAATAAGTGCGAAAAATAAAACAACAATCCAAAGAAATCTGGTCTAAGGCCGTACAAGAGCCACTACTACAAATATTACAAGTCTGAATATGAATACATGTCTGATAATGGAATACTACCTCAGAATATCAAAATAAGACAAGTAGCTAAGAAGAGGCATCTGGACACCGAATCCATCCAAATGGACAACCTGGAATACTCGTCAGATCACAAACTCTGCACTCACAAAAAGAATGCAGCAAGGTAGAATTAGTACAACAACACGTACTGAGTAGGCATCATAGGCCGACGACATTTAGAAAATCATATATATAAGAAAGAGACTGAAAAAGTAGGCATGCTCACAATCAGATAAAACTCAACATAATCCAAATATCGAATCCAGTACCAAACGACTAAGCCTAGTAAATCACCTCGAGTCCACTACAAATCCGAAATACTACCTCAAGAATTACTATCAAGTACGCGCATCACCAAAAAATCAATCAACAAGTCCAAAGCAATGCCAATAATAAGTATGAGATGAATGCAATGCATATGCAATGATACAAAGGCGCTTCGGGCGGAATATCTCATCGCCTCGACAGTCATGACCCATGGGGGACCGCTAAGTCCATGTACCTGCTGCGGAACGCACAGCCCGATCCAATAGTCAGTGTTGCGAAACGTGCAACCCGATCCCAGTCAGTGTTGCGGTAC
Organism: Lycium ferocissimum; assembly: GCF_029784015.1. Lineage (NCBI taxonomy): Eukaryota > Viridiplantae > Streptophyta > Magnoliopsida > Solanales > Solanaceae > Lycium > Lycium ferocissimum. The sequence continues at coordinate 44,347,713 of NC_081351.1, read as the reverse complement.
GTGCAACCCGATCCAAGTAAGTGTTGCGGCGCGCAACCCGATCCCAATATATGTAAATGAGTGAATGCATGATAACAATTCCAACAAGAATATATGAATCAATGGTGCCATAGATAGACACAAATCTCACTCACAATAACAATATCGTAATCCTTCCTTCCTTCTCAACAACCTCATTCATGATAATTATGCTTTCTGATACGCAAGTAATCACTAAGCATTAACTACCTAGAATCAATCACGGGCCGGCGAGCCACTAACTCACAATAAGCAACAACACAATAGCACACAATAAGGAAACAATCCATAATCAACAACAATACCAACCTAAGTTTCGATCCCAACTTCATACCCAAAGGTTTACATACTTTCTCTAACAATCACTAACTATACATATAATCCGCTAACCGAAGGGTTAGCCGTAACCTACCTGAAAAGCCGAATAAGAGCCTCGAACCGTCACACCTTGGCCTTGCCCTTTCATAACGCCTCCAAGTACTCAAAGTCTATTCATAATCGAATTCTGTATTAAAAACCACGAATAATGACACCATGTTGCTATACTTCTAGTTAGGTCAAATTCTATCCCAAGGAAATTGAGGAAACGGGCCCACAACGCTAAAACGAAAAATTAAAAGATGGAACATGCAATTCAAGCTCTAGGTTATCAAACCCACTAATCATTTGCTAAAACAACTCAAGATTAAGCCTGACTCGAATTTAAAGGAAACTCCCCAAATTTGGGTATGAACCCTAATTCTTCAATCCTCAAATAAACCATTAATAAAGGAAGATATAAGCTTAAAAACAAGGAATTCATCAAATTCTGTGGTCATTCTAGTCAATTTCACCACCAATTTCTATTTAGAAGTCTAAACCCATTTCAAGAATTTTAACACAAGACTCATTCTCTCTATCTAGATTCTAGTGATTCTAGGCATGTAATAGAAATCTAGGAAGGCAAATGATAAAGGCTAGGGTCATAGATCTTACCTCCAAGAAGAATCAGTCCACAAGTTGCTCTATTCTCCCACATGGCGGCCTCTACCAAAATCATCAGGCCGCTATTGTTACATCCTGTATTTTTGGACTAGCAAATTGAACCATCCAACATGAGCAAATTTACCCGAGTCCGAAGGATTTGGTCATATTCAAGCATGCAAATTAAGAGCTCGGTGTATAAAAGGATGAAGTCCCGAAATGATTTAAGATGGTAAAGAGTGACAACGATGATTGGAAATAATATTTTATGCGGCAAATGAGGCCATAGACTAGTGACATATCACAGAAGTATAAAATAAGCATATGAGGTGTGCGAAAAATGATTATTATTTAAGTGAATTCAGATCAAGAAATTAATTACGTGTGTAATTGCTTAAATGTTGAACTAGTGAGAGATCAAGTAATTAAATTAGGATGAGGGGTTAGTGCCATGTGGACACCACCTGGCAGCAGCTTATGACTAAGCCATTTTAGTACTTAGGAGATGGCATCTTTAGGAGGTTATTAGTAATTCTTAAAGAGGGCCCACGGTCCATTAAGATGAACTAGAATATTTCACCATAAGTGAGATATGTCTGGAAAGAAATATGATGACCAGTAGTAAAAACATATATAGGAACGTGTATTTGTGAGGAGGCGAAAAAAATTACTTTTTCAATGTAAGATACAAAGAGCTATTATGAAGCATGTTCCTTTCCAGCAACGTATGCAAATATATATTCACAATAACATATGGACTGAACCTATATACTGCAATGTTATTCAATTTTGTATCGGGTTTCACTCACCGCTTCGATCTAGTTGTTTCGTTTGGTCATGTTATTGAATCCAGACTTTCTTCAAAGTGAAGTAAGATGAAAGAAGAGTAGTTCTAGGCATATAGTGTAAGAAATCCTCTCTCCTAGATGTATTTGAGTTATCCAAATCGTATCTACATTGCTAGATGAAAGAAATACGAAAGTTATATCGGAAATCGAATAAATTGTTGTTGTTATCGTGTGGGCTATTTGGTGATTGTTATGAGTTACTTTGTGGGTTGGAATATCATGGGGATTGGTTGTAGTTGTAGTTTTTGTTGTTTTTATTGCCGTTATACTATGTATATATGAAAATAAAGAAGTGTATACAAGCATTGGTATACGAATGTATATTGGGCTGTTTTGGAAGTGATTTAAGAATGGATTTAATTCTATTTGGATATATATTTGTTGATAATGTTGTTGTTGGTATTGTGATTGATATTTTGGCTAAGTTGGAATCACGAGGATTATTAAGTTTTTAGGGAAAATGCTGCTCGAATATCGTTAGATTCCTAAGTAATTACGGATTGGCTTGAAAGAGTATCCTAATTTGATTATTGGCATATTTGGTATTGTTTGTAGATTGGTGAAGCCCGAGACCTAAGTTATGCTTAACTCGAGAAGCGACAAGGTATATTAAGGCTATCCTTTTTATTCATTTTGGCATGATCTTATGATATGAACGAATGAACGTATAAGCGAGCTTCCATATTACTCTACTCTTAGCGGCATGAGGAGTGCCACAATCTTTGATGATCCTATATCTCTTGTTATGATTGTTCCTTCTGTTCATGGGTCCTAAGGTTTCGTATATTGATAATATTAGCTTGTTAGACTATACTCATGCATTGCATTCATCTATATAATATATGTGTGTGTATATATATATATATATATATCCATTATGTTACTGACGTCGAGCCGCGCTATAGTCAGCCGGGTATGGTACATAGATGTGCAACCACTGATCATTTGGCTATTCACACCAAGTCCTGATATAGGCCAGGTACGTTATACACACCAAGTCCCACTAGGGCGGAGTACGTTATATAGATATGATGGCGATAAAGGCCTATGGATACTTATGCATTGATAAATGATTTTACATGAAAGCATGCATGATATATTCTTGCCTTTGGGGCTATTTACATTTCTAGTTATTGCCTTCGGGGCTACTTACATTGTTATTCTCTACCTTCGGGGCTATTCATATTAGAGGTTGTTTCTCGTACTTTCATTATGACTTATATCTCACTCTTTATGATTACTGTTGCCTTACATACTCGATACATTGTTCCTACTGACGTCCCTTTGCCTGGGGACAATGTGTTTCATGCCACATAGCCCCATATTACTTTGCAAGAAAGTTATACTGGAGTTTGACTATAGGATGTCCCAGGCTATCAACTGGATTGGTAAACTCCATTCTGCTCGGAGTGATGCCGCGTCGGGGTATTTCCTTAAGAGTTGAGTCGTATTATTATGGGTATGTCGGGGCCCAGTCCCAACTTAGGTTTTGATATCATATCTGACGTTAGAGACTTTTGCAGACAAAGTCATGTATACAGTATGTTAGTCTTGTAAGCGGCTATTTAAGCCGATGTATCATTATGTATTACTTTACATATTTCATAAGATTACAGGTTTTACTTGATTTGAGAAAGACGAAAATAATGTTTTTGAAAGGCTTTCATTATGCATTTCATTTTATGATTTAAGAGTCCCGTGAGATTATAAGTATAATGAGAACTAGTGGGTTTCCTCGGCTCTAAGTAAGGGTCGGGTGCCCATCATGCCCTATCAGGATTGGGGTGTGATAAAGTGGTATCAGAGCAGTTCGTCCTAGGGGTTGTTTGCAAAGTCGTGTCTAGTAGAGTCTTATTTATGATGTGTTGCGCGCCACATTTATAAACAGGAGGCTACAAGGCATTTAGGATGGTTACTCTTCTTTCATATCTAAGATCGGGCGATAGACCCAAGCCATAGGAAATGAGATTCCTTATACTAACCCTTGATTTCAGCAGACGAACAGTATCAAAAGAAGAAAGTGAGTGATGATATTGGTAGTTACAGAGGTAAGTCACTTCGTTGAGGCTACGTTATCAGAATATGTATTTATATGATAATGGATTGGTTGTCATAGAGGTAAGTCAGTGTAAGTACAACGGAGGAATTGATTAAATGTATCTCTTGATGATAAGTTCAATTCTAAGTTTGTGAACTAAACAAATTGAATGAATCAATACAAAGGTAAGCAACGGTACGAAAGATGTATGTCAGGTAAGCTAAGAATACTGAGGTACGGTTGAAATGTAAAGCTGAAGAATACCAGGGAAAGTAAATAGGAAGGTATAACAGGGCAGATCGCTAAAGGATCAGGTACATCTCGAGGTGTGATATATGAGGTAAGTTTCGACATCTTTGTACTTTTACTTGAAATTGGGAGCCGCGTGTGGCTGAGATATGTCGTGTATATATATATTAGCCCTGTGAGGCATTGTTGGTATTTGTTGCGCATACGTGTTTTTGGATAGTAAGAAATATAGAGGAAACTCTGCCAAAATTTTCCTAAATTTAAAGAAGATAAGATATAAGCTTGTAATATGTCCTAACGGGAAAAGATGTTGTGTAAAAAGTAATGGCAGGACGTGATTAAGTTAGGAGTATCATTGACAACTACAAGAGATGAGTTAATGTTGTTGAATTGATAGGAACAGTAATTATAAGATCGACATTGATATGGTAAAGGGAAATACTGGAGTAACTTAGAGAGACTGGTAGTACTAAAACATGACATAGAAGAGAAAGGGTAACTCTAATAGAGTGTGATACTGAAGTATTGATTGGATGGATATCAGGGGTACAAAATACGAAGGGTTATAACGAATGTGAATACATTGATAAGACAACTTATGTGGTAAGTGTAATAGGGCTGATCAGAAAGAGTAACAGGTTGAGTATGCTTACTTTACGAGCTTTTATAAGCAGGCTTGCAAATGAGATCAAGAAGCGGCACTCTATAGAGTTGATTATGATCAGGATATAATAAGAAGTAGCAAGAACTTTAATACAAAGTAAGTAAAGTATAACGAGGAAATGACTAAAGATGTGACATGTTATATATGAATAAAGAGTGAATGTAAGTGTGAAACCAATAAGCGAGCCATGGGGCAGTAGATAAGAAAGCTTATAAGATCTTGTTAGGGGAAAGTCCAAAGATAGAGGTTTTTGATGCAATATTTAAATGATAGCAAGCAAAAGGAAAAAGAGAGTCAACTTGAAAAAGAAATCAGAGAAAAGTGATATAGCAAAGTAGTAACAGTTTGTGATTTGTATAACCGAGATCATGAGTGATATCTTTGGCTAGATGTAAAAGGACCAAGACTACGAAAATATGAATAACGAAATAGAATGATTGTTAAGCAAAGGATCAGCATAATAAGGATGAGAGGAGATGATCAGAATGAATAGAATAAGTTTTGGAAGTGAAGAGTGGATTGTATAGAAGTAATATATTCTCTAGGACAAAGCCGTACTGAGTTAAGAATAGGGTTCCTTGTGCGAGGAGTAAAGGATTGATTATAAAACGGGAGGTAATAAGATAAATTGAGGAGGAAAGAATGTAAAGGAATAAGTATAGGTATAGAAAGAAAAGAAAATATGCGAAGTACATGCGCTTGAGAAGTAGTCGTTTTATGAAAAAAGGAAGATGCATCTCCTACAAATATCTTATGCCAAGATAGAACGAGTAAATTATATAAAGGAATAAGTTGGAAGGAAAAATGTGGCCATGAGTTATAGTTTACCTTATGATGATAAAGCGATAAAGAAAGGCTATCATCAACGACAAATACGATATGATTATGATTGGTTCTGAAATCAATGTTGAGTGCAACACAAGAGTAAAAGAGTATGAGACATAAGGGTTATTAGTTGCGCATGAGACTTAGATCCTTGAAAACAAAGATGGCGGGTTTAAGGGAAAATGCATTTATGGTTACTATAAGTCGATTACGGGAAAGAGAGGAATACCTTGAGATGGGAAGAAAATGGAAGGATGACGCTATAAGTGAACTCTGAGTATCGAAGAATGGGACAAGTGACATTACATGGATGGTACGGATAGATAGACATACTACTATTTCGAGTATCCCTATGGGACAGAAGTTGTTAATTGGAGCGGATGTAGACATTGACTCATAACTAACGGTTGAGCTAAGTAAAATACATCCTTGTTTGGATTGCTATGTTGGTTGTATTACTTGATTGCAAAACTGCATGATGAGTATGTTAAGACTTCACACATGAATTACCGTAGCTATAAATTATGGGAAATGGCATGAATATGATGCAAAGATAATAAGGGGATTGAGGAAAGGGATATATGAATTCGAGATTGAAAGTGAGGTAACGAATTTGAGAATGGTATAAGTAAGACCCTTAAGGGGGGAAGTGAGTAAGGAAAATACAAGACTTGTAGAGATTGAAACGATGAATCCTAAGATGTGATAGATATAGACTCTAAAACAAAAAGTGAGAGTTATGCAGAAATTAGTCTAATAGCTAGTAACTAAATGAACAAGAATCAAGCGGGTATCTGAGACTATACTGAAAATCATTCGTGAAGACCTTGAATAACATGATATTGGGAGCAAATAACTCAAGGAATATTGTAAAGGATAGCAATGCTATATTGGAATAGAGGCAAAGGAATTGACAGTAGAGTTGTTTGTTAATGATATTGCGATTTATAAGTGACAAATAAGAAGGAACATAAAGTTTGCTATAGTAGAATATAACATGTGATAATCAGGGGACAAATAAAGGAAAGAAAAGAGTATGACGAGATAAGTTACAACAAATAGACAAGAGTTTTGGTATGTATGAAATGCGTAAAATAGAATGAACCAAAGGAAGGGAAGTTTACGAATAAGATTAGATGTTCATACACGAATCACGCAAGAACGGTTATGTAACCTGCAAGTATTTACATGTCGAGAATGAAACCAATTGGGTACTTAAAAAGAGGAGTAAGAGGTAAGCAAGAATAGTGTGTTTGTGATACTTCGGGTCAGTTAAGGGAAAATATATGGTAAATTGAGTCGAAATGTTGAGTTGGAATTATCATTAAGGACAAATAGGACAATTAGTCTCAATATGATATAAGTACATGTTATATGTTTCTTACGATAGCCCTGGGGTGTGTTAGATTACTTATGAATTCGATAGGATCATTGAATAAATAATATTACGCCATGGAACTTTCATTTTTGTATCATTGTGGTTATAGAGAATTTCCAACAGTTTACCAGAGGGTTATGAAATTCCCGAAAATTATGAAGCCTTTAATAAGTCAACGAGGGACACCTACGACAGGACATCTCGGATTGAATTTATTTAGACCCTACAGATGTGAATCAATACCATTATCATGGTCATATGTAAGAAAAGAAGTGGGAGAGATTTGCAAACCATGTAAGACTTAATACCATTATTGAGCAAGAAAAAGGATCGACGAGTCCGAGTATCAAGGAGGATCATATCAGGAAAGTGACTCACTTATATCTCTAGAAGGGATATTCTTGAGGAATCAAGGGAGTATTGCAACTGAGAGTCATTGATAGGAAACTCGTTTCCAACTATTCAGAAGGAATGTTATAGATAGTGCATGTCGGAGGATTAAAATGATGACTCCGAGAAGGATGTACGCTGTGAACTATGCGACCTAAATAAAGAATGGAAGTAGACCTATAAGAACTAGAAGAGAGAACAAGAGGAACCAATATGTGATGGTAAACCTACTCAAAAGAAAGACAGCTCCTATTCTATAGTGTTACTGGAAAGATGACTCCAAAACAAGAAAAACTCGACCTAAGCCTTGAGCGTAGATGGATATAGTAAGTTGCAGTCAATTATGGAAGTAGCTAAATTATGACCACTTTCTTTGAAAATTCAATAATAACTGATGTCAGGTGGAGAATGGTATTAAGTTAAGCAAGGAGAGGCACAACATGATAGAAGAGTAATTGATTCGTCATAAGATCACCATAACTAGTATACTTATATAGGACTAGTTTAATATTCGAGGACGAATGTTCTAAAGGGGAGAAGGATGTTACATCCTGTATTTTTGGACTAGGACATTGAACCATCCAACATGAGCAAATTTACCCTAGCCCGAAGGATTTGGTCATATTCAAGCATGCATTAAGAGCTCGGTGTATAAAAGGATAAAGTCCCGAAATGATTTTAAGACGGTAAAGAGTGACAACGATAATTGGAAATAATATTTTATGTGTGGCATATGAGGCCATGGACTAGTGACATATCACAGGAGTATAAAATGAGTATATGAGGTATGCTAAAAATAATTATTATTTAAGTGAATTGAGATCAAGAAATTAATTACATGTGTAAATGGTTAAATGTTGAACTAGTGAGAGATCAAGTAATTAAATTAGGGATGAGAGGTTAGTGCCATGTGGACACCACCTCGCAGCAACTTGTGACTAAGCCATTTTAGTACTTAGGAGGAGGCATCTTTAGGAGGTTATTAGTAATTCTTAAAGAGGGCCCACGGTCCATTAAGATGAACTAGAATATTTCACCATAAGTGAGATATGTCTTGAAAGAAATATGATGACTAGTAGTAAAAACATATATAGGAACGTGCATTTCCTAGGTGAGAAGGCGAAAAGAATTACTTTTTCAATGTAAGATACAAAGAGCTATTATGAAGCATGTTCCTTGGGGCAGAAACGTTTAACGTATGCAAATATACATTCATTTCTTCAATTAGAACATATGGACTGAACCTATATACTGCCATGTTATTCAATTTTGTATCGGGTTTCACTCAGCGCTTCAATCTAGTTGTTCTGTTTGGTCGTGTTATTGAATCCGGACTTTCTTCAAAGTGAAGTAAGGTGGAAGAAGAGTAGTTCTTGGCATATAAGGTAAGAAATCCTCTCTCCTAGATGTATTTGAGTTATCCGAGTCGTATCTATGTTGCTAGATGAAAGAAATGCGAAAGTTATATCAGAAATCGAATAAATTGTTGTTGTTATCGTGTGGGCTATTTGGTGATTGTTATGAGTTACTTTGTGGGCTGGAATATCATGGGGATTGGTTGTAGTTGTAGTTGTTGTCGTTTTTGTTGCCGTTATACTATGTATATACGAAAATAAAGAAGTGTATACAAGCATTGGTATACGAATGTATATTGGGCTGTTTTGGAAGTGGTTTAAGAATGGATTTAATTCTATTTGGATATGTATTTGTTGATATTGTTGTTGTTGGTATTGTGATTGATATTTTGGCTAAGTTGGAATCACGAGGATTATTAAGTTTTTAGGGAAAATGCTGCCCGAATATCGTTAGATTCCTAAGTAATTAAGGATTGGCTTGAAAGAGTATCCTAATTTGATTATTGGCATATTTGGTATTGTTTGTAGATTGGTGATGCCCGAGACCTAAGTTATGGTTAACTTGAGAAGCGACAAGGTATGTTAAGGCTATCCCTTTTATTCATTTTGGAATGATCTTATGATATGAACGAATGAACGTATAAGCGAGCTTCCATATTACTCTACTCTTAGCGGCATGAGGAGAACCACAGTCTTTGACGATCCTATATCCCTTGTTATGATTGTTCCTTCTGTTCATGGGTCCTGAGGTTTCGTATATTGATAATATTAGCTTGTTATATTATACTCATGCATTTATATATATATATATATATATATATATATATATATATATATATATATATATATGTGTGTGTATGTGTGTGTGTGTGTGTGTGTGTGTGTATAGTGTGTGTGTGTGTGTGACACGTAGTGCAACCACTAATCAGTTGGCTATTCACACCGAGTCCTGATACAGGTCACGTACGTTATACACACTGAGTCTTGATACAGGTCGCGTACGTTATACACACCGAGTCCCACTAGGGCCAAGTACGTTATATAGATATGATGGTGATAAAGGCCTGTGGATACTTATGCATTGATAAATGGTTTTACATGAAAGCATGCATGATTCTTGCCTTCGGGGCTATTTACATTTCTAGTCATTGCCTTCTTGGCTACTTACATTATTATTCTCTGCCTTCGGGGCTATTCATATTACAGGTTGTTTCTCGTACTTTCATTATGACTTATATCTCACTCTTTATGATTACTGCTGCCTTCCATACTCGGTACATTGTTCGTACTGACGTCCCTTTGCTTGGGGACGTTGTGTTTCATGCCATACAGCCCCATATTGCTTTGCAGGAAAGTTATATAGGAGTTTGACTATAGGATATCCCAGGCTATCAATTGGATTGGTAAACTCCATTCTGCTCGGATTGATGCCGCGTCGGGGTATTTCCCACATAGTTGAGTCATATGCATTATGGGTATGTCGAAATCCCCAACTTAGGTTTTGATATCATATTTTACATTAGAGACTTTTGCAGACAGAGTCATGTATACAATATGTCAGTCTTGTAAGCGGCTATGTAAGCCGATGTATCATTATGTATTAGTTTACAGATTTCACATGTTTACAGATTTTACTTGATTTGAGAAAGACGAAAAGAATGTTTTTGAAAGGCTTTCATTATGCATTTCATTTCATGATTTAAGAGTCCAATGAGATTATGAGTATAACGAGAACCGGATTTGCTCGACTGCGTAGCGGTGCCCGTCATGCCCTATTAGGATTGGGGTGTGACAACTATAGCGGCAAGCATACCGCTATGGCGGCTAGTCACTAAATCCCTCAATCTGTTATAGCTGCCTTACCAGCGCTATAGAGGGACCTCCACGATGATTATAGTACCACTGCAGCCCCTACACCAGAATATTAGAAAGTTCTGGTTTTTTGACCAACTCAACCCGAAATCAGAAAGTTCTGATTTTTTGACCAACTCAACCCGAAATTCGGCTATCACCTAGGACCCCACGGATACCAAACAAACATGCAAACACACATAAAAACGCGCTACGAATTCACCCGTGGCGTCGGATTTCCCAACGGAGGTCTATTTGACCATGTCAACCCCCAATGGCCTAAAGCCAAGTTCCCAACCCAAGTTCCAAAACACTCCGAATTGCATTGGGAACCGAAAACACTACCAAGTCATAAATGGCTATTCGGACCTCTCGGAATCGACGGAATTCAAAAAAGATCCGTTTACTCAAAAGTCAACTTTTGGTCAAACGAATTCCACTTTGAGGCTCAAACCTCCAAAAGTCGCTCTGAAACCCACCCGATGACCTAGGGAAAAGGTCAACAGGGGTAAAAGGGTCATTAGCACTATAACAACCAATCGGGTCATTACACTCAGGAGGGACACTTTGTGATTAGCTTGGACATCATAATAGTATTTAACTATATAATAAGTGTGACTTTGCTGGTACGATGAAGGGCACTTTTGGTATTTACTGTTTAAATTACAACTCATTCGTTTTTATCCTTCGGTGACACGTGCAAGTTAGCGTGATGACACGTAATGTGACACAGCTGGTTTCACTTTAACTTTGGCAAAAGACATAAATTGACCTTTAAACTTGTCCCCAAAAGTCATTTTCACACTTAAACTATACAAGCGACCTATTATACACCTGAACAATTAAAATGTGAATTTAATACCACCCTGATGCACACATAACCAGTTGCACAAGGAGAGGTGTAACACACTCGCCTGCAACGTCAGCACCACATCAGATTTCTTTTAAATTTTGAATTCTTTTTCTTTTCTTTTAGTTAAAATTTTATTTATTTTTTCTTTTTCTTTATTGTAAAATATAAATTTTATAACCCCTCATCCACCCCCCTCCCTTCTTCCATCTTCTCCATCCACCACCGAACCACCACCGTAACACCACCACCACCATCACTTCCCCACACACCAGTCCATTTGATGGGCAATTCGTGCAATTTCTTCATTGTTGAGCAATTTCTAAATGTTATTTATCCAGTCCATTTGAAGGACAGTTCGTGTAATTTCTTCATTGTTGTTAAAAGTCCATTTGAAGGGCAGTTCGTGCAATTTCTTCATTGTTTAACAACAATGAAGAAAATTTGATTTATCCAATCCATTTGAAGGGCAGCTCGTGCAATTTCTTCATTGTTTAACAACGATGAAGAAGGTGGGGGTGGGAATTGGTTTTTTATTGTAATTAAAATTTATTTTTGCTTTAATTTTATTTCTCACTCCTCTATTATTTAATTATAATTTTTTTATGCCACATTAGTTCAGAAGGTGATATTAAATTCACTATTGAGATGTTCAAATGTGGAATAGGCCTCCTGTATAGTATAAGTGTTATATCACATTCGGGTATAGTTTCAGTCCCCTTTAACTTTTCATTCCCCTTCCACAAAAGCTTCTTCCACTCCTGCAAGCTCAGTCTGTCAACGGGGGCTAAAACTGAAAGTCTGAAGCTCTGGTTCTATACATCACGGTGGCTTTCCATAGATTGAAGCTCTGTGATGTATCTCTTCTCTAGCTTTTATCTATTCTTATCTCTCTCTATCTTTATTGTTTTCTGTTTCACCCTTTATCTACTGAATTATTCTCCGTCAAATTGATATCAAAACGCTTTTTCTTTTTCTCCTCAAGGTTTTCCACTCTCAGAACTTTATCATAAAAAAAATCTATCTTTCCTCTTTCGCTTCCATTACACTTGCAAGCATTGTGGGTTTTGTAATTTTTCTCCATTTCTGCTTTATTCTTCCTCTTCTTCTTCTTTTTGGTTGATTTGGGGATGAGTGCCAATTTGATACAGTATATTTTTATTTGAATGTTTTGGGTAACAAGAGAATAGCTCCTCTCAATCGGTTGTTAAATTTGCTCTTTTTATTTTTTTATTTTTTTTATTCAGGCATTTGCGCTTACTCCAACGTGAAAGCAAAGCATTTGTTAAGACGAAATACAGGGGAGGAGCAGCAGAAGATGCTTCTTATCGGATAAATCTATCAGCCTTGGAAATCGCTATGCTGTTGTAGTGTAGGTAACGAGTTTGACATTGTATTTTAATCATATACTCCTATAACTTTAAATAAACGCCCTTTACTGGGTTTTATTATGTATTTATTATATGTAGCCTTAAGTAGGCGATGTTTAGATAAACTGATACTTTTGTATGATTTATCCCATTGTAGGTCGGAAGTCACTACGAATTAAACATCTTGTGAAGCACCAGGTGAAACAACGTTTACTTGAAGGTTGGTATACCATATTTGCTAATGTCTGTTTGTGGATATAATTTCATTGTTTTATTCTTTGGAAATGGCATTATATGGTTAATTTTCAGTCATTTTTTTTTAATTTGAATATAAATGAATTTGTCTTGTTTGTTTCTTGAATCTTTATATTATGTCAGTTTCTACTTTTTCCTCTTTCATTTATTGTTTGTTCGTTCACACTTTTGCCTCGTTTTAGGTATAAATCCTCCTAATAGTTCTTTCAGAAAATTTAAAAAGTTAAAAGATACACAGTGCAAAATTTTCCTACATATTTTGAAGGCGCTATATTTCTGGTTTGGTTGCAAAGTTTACAACACCATCTTAGTGCTGTCTTCTATGTATAGAGTTTCTATTTTAGTGAAAATAGGATAAGCAAGGTAAAAGGCGACCATGTAGAGGGGGGAAATATTCACTATCATCTCCTTCGCCATCTATTATGATGTAATCAGATTGAAGGTTCTTGTGAAGTAAAATATTACAACAAGTTATATGTTCCGAACGAGGGCATATGTTTGGGCTTGAAAATGTTGCATATTTGGGAACCAAGGGATTACTCTTTGCTGCTCTCTGTTTCAAGAATTGGCTAATTTTGGAAACGTACAGTTTAGCTCATTGATGATACATTAATGTTCCGAGGAAGAGCTGTAGAGTAGATATTAAGTTTTATGTTGTATGCTTGTGCAGTGCATATAGAAAAATAACTTCTTTCATTGCTTGAACAACTAGAGACATTAAAGACTTAAAATTTAGATCCCAAAATGAGAGATTTGCTGAATATGCTTCCTTCATTAGTTTCAAGTTCTAATATTTGAATTCCCACATCGGTAGGGATATGGATTATTCGACTCTTATATGCTTTAGGGAAATCCTCAACTCATGAGCTGGCTTTTGGGTTTCAGTTAGAAACAAGGACCATTATCTTATCAGATGTCAAGTCAAAGTTGTTGAAATTTGCCTAAGAACCAAGTTGCTAGGCAAGGTCAAGTCAAAGTTGTTGAAATTTCCTTAGAACCAATTTAATAGGACATAATTGATTACATGACCTGCTTCATTTTGCAATATTTAAGAGCATTTAGTGACAGGTCACATGGACATACCAAACAGAGATAGCCATGGAGTGAATCAAGAAGAAAGGAAGCTTGGTCGGAAGTTCCTTATGGATATTGATGCTTGGATGGATCTTCGAGCTGCTGGTAAATCTGACTGCTTATTGGACAATCTTTAAGTTATACTGATATATACCAGTGCGTGATGATTTTGAGTTTGTTCAAATTTCAGTTTTGAGGGTTGAAATAGAACATAAAGAACTTAATTTCATAGCTTAAGAAATGAAATTTGTGAAATATCTTTGAAGTCGGTCGTGACTTGACGCGGGCTGATATCAAATCATACAAACAAAAACCATGCACAAACTAAGTCCTGGACATTTAAGTAACAGGATTCTATTGCTCAAAAGGTCACTTTCAAGTTCCATTTTTTTTAATTTTTCTATATCAAATAATTTCCTTTCACAAGATAGAAAGGTACGAGGATTGAGTAGTTTCACCACAGCTAAACTGAGAGATGAGTAGAACAGAACAGACAAGACTTCAATTTTGACTCAACTGAAAAAATATGTATGTGGGTACTCTTTTCTTCTTATATATTAGCAGGAAGTAGGGTCCAATTCAGATAACAAATGAGCAGGTTTAAGATGCTATGCAACTCACATGTGAAGGTCTCTCTTTGTTGTGCTGCAGAATGGTAGCCGTATTTTGAAACAACCCAACAGATACATGCAATAGCAAATGATCGAAAGCAGAGAATGATTCTTTCTTAAAAGCACTTGCCAAATGAAAACTGAGGACATCTCTACACTTTCAGTTTAAGTAGATGATTATTGAGCAATACTAACTTTTGCATTTCAAGTTAATTCATTGTGCAAAAAACTTAAAGAGATGTCTGAGAAAACAAAATCAACCGAGACAGAGGCATGATTGGAGGAGACCAGAGAGCAAAGTCACCTATGTCAAAAACATATAAAATGGGAATTTCAAATTTGGTCCTTCATATGCCCTCTTCCGAGATAGGGGTAAGGTCTGCGTACACTTTACCCTCCCTAGACCCCACATTGTGGGATTTCACTGGGTATGTTGTTGTTGTTGTTCTTCATATGCCAGTTGCTCTTATGTTTTAGGGATTAATATTTTATTTAGACAATTGTGCAGGATTTCCTATAAAGCATTTTTATTTTTTTGGTTTGGTCTTGTTTTCTTAGATAGAAGAAAAAGGTATGCTTTTCTTCCATTAATTTTTTCCTTTTGCTTCCTTAACTTCTTTTATTCTGTTTGCTTAGATCTCTGCTGTTGGGTTTGCTGCTTCTTCCTCTTTCTTTTATCACTGTCTTTGGTACTATTGCTTTTGAATTTTCTTTGGTGACTTCTCGGTTTCTCACTACTGAAAAGCAGAGGAATGGACACCTTCTTCGACTTACCTTTGTTTTCTCAGCCATGTATGTGTTTCAGAATAGAGTTTACCGTATCTTGAATTTTGAGTAGTTTTTGGTTGGATTTTCAGTATGCATGTCTGTCTCTTTTCCGTAATTTGATCATGGGTCTTTTTCTCCCTCACATTCACCGAATTTTACTTGCATCCCCACAATATTCTTGAATGGGGTTTATCTTTTGCTTTTTGTTATCTTTGATGAACACTTCGATTGAACTGAATAGGTTGTCACTTATCTAATGTTTTCTTTTCAAATATAAAAATGAATTGGAGTTGATATTTCTTGAAGATTAAGCTTAGGTGAATTTATTCGGCAAAATGTTAATTCCAACGAACAGTTCTGCTTTAAAAATAATTCTTTCTTAAGTGAATTCTCCATTCAACTAAAGCGTATTATCAATAAATTCAAAAGGATTCACTGTTCTCTTTTCATATTTCTTGGTGTTTTATTAATAATTTTCACCATACATGTATTTGAAAGTGAAGTTTTGCTAAGCCACTCTATTTGTTGCATGTGGTGGCTATGGCTTGAGATAAATGGCGGGACTTGATTTACCGCCGTTGGAATTTGGTAATTTTGTTTTAGTTTCTTCTGTTTTAAAATAAAACTTACATCTTCCGCTAATTTTGGCTAAATTTAGCAAATGCATGCTAACAATTTTTCCAAATTTATCATTCTGTCCATCACACGTGTATTATGATTTATTCCCAACAGTAGCTCCTTCTTTCACTTTACAATTGCTTTACCTTTCACTTTTAGATTGTGCAGGTACTCTTCTGAGAAAAAAGCTATTTCTCTCACAGGAAAAAAAGGTGCTCCTTCAATCCATTATTTAACTTCTTGCCTATTATTATTATTATTATTTTTTATTTTTTTTGGTAGGTGTCATTGCTCAACTCCGATGGGCTTTTCTTCTTCTCGCAGGCTCTTGGACTCTTTGGATTCGATATGTTTAGTTAAAACACCAAATGGTTGTGTTCTATATTGTATATTCCACGTTATGCTAAATTGACCTATGTGCTTTAAGACTGTAAAAATTTCAACCTTGACAAAAGAACTTTACAAAACACTTGGCATCAGATGTCTCATAACAAAAGAAAGATGGAAACAGCCCAAACTGAGCAGACAAGTGGACATTCATGTCTTTCTGCCAAGTCGAATAGCTTACCGGGAAACGCCAGCTGGAAAAAAGGCAGCACTTCTAGAACGACGTTGAGCTAAATATTCTGCGAGAAGGTGTCGTCTTTCTGAAAATTCTCCTGCTAACTATTCCTGGCAGATTGATTCTTTTCGCGAACCTGTGAAAATGATTCCGTTGCAGTCTACTATCTTCATCAGAGACAATCTTTCTGCTACTTCTGCAAAGGAACAACCAACTCAATGTGCCAGTGTGTACAAAATAGGTTAGCATAAATTAAATTTTAGAATTTATAAGCACAGCTAGATAGTTACTCACTGTACGTTAATTCATACAATATTACAGGATCAACATCGGGAACATGTAATGAACGTTCTAACTTACGCCAACCACCGATAGCTGTCAGAGGTCTATTGTATCACACTGTTACATTACAACTTCCTGAGGGATATGAGTTATAAGTTCAGAGCCTCTTTTTTCTTGGAGATCCTGCAACCAAAATGAAGGTAAAGAAAAGATTCTTCATATTCATTTGGAAATTGTACAAATTGGGTGAGTTTCTTCTAGTATTTGTTTTAGCTCGACTTGGCAGCTTCATATTCATTAGGAAATTGTACAAATTGGGTGAGTTTCTTCACCTAATACGTAGAGTTCCTCGCTATGTTTCAGGAATAAATTGTTTTCTTTGACTTGTGTGGTTTATTGTGACCTGAAGATTTGAGTCTGGCATAAGTCAAACTACCAATTTATGCTTCTGTCCAGGTTGCTAGAGCCCTTCTTTAAAACCACTGAGGACAAGACAAAAATGTATCTGACATATGCTAACGTTACATCTGAGACATTCTTCTAAGGTAATTTAGCATAATTTTAACTTTCCCACCATTTGCTTGGAGCACATGATACAATTTATACCAATTGGTTCTCCGTAGCCCACATATACTCACCTTCCATTACCAGATTGTTGATTGTTAAAAAAGATGAAGAGATAAATTGATAAATGAAGGAAGTTTTGTTTCGAATGCATCTATGTCGATATTTAGTTTCTGCAGGATTTTATCTGGTAGAACTACCTATGTATCCATCACTTAAGCAAATTATTGGATTACACTGACATTATTAGCCAATTTATTTATGAAATCCACTTCTTCATTTACCCTCCTTGAGAATTCATGGTTGTCATCTGGACAAGAAGGCAAAGGAAGCTCGCGACTATTCAACAGCTCTATATCTGATTACTCAAGTTTCCCTTCTTCGCAGCGATAACAACTCACTAACATTTTTTCCTTAATAACAATAGTTATTTAGCAGGAAATTGAAGTATTTACTACAGCTTGCTGACTTTTTGTCTGGTACATAGATGTTCCAGTGACCTCTATAGTCATGAAAAAGAGGTAAGCAAATTTACTACTGCACCTAACTTAACTGCAACTTTGCAAGTTCAACTAATGCTTCCTTGACAGCATAATATTTTCTTCAGCTGGATTGTCAGTAAACCACGTTGCCTGCTGATTCACCTATCATCTCTCAATTACCTTAAATTGTAAGCTCTTATTTGCAATTTATTTATGTCAATAACAGCTCAATTACCCTCAAAGATCAGTGACCATTTATTTATGTCATTTTCACGATAAAGGGCTATGGGCGGAAGGTCAATAGGGCATGAAATCAGCTTATTATAAATAACAGCTCATATATAAAATTACGTACTAAAATGCCCTTTAAAAATTAGGTATTGTTTGAGCACACGTGTCAGACATGGAATCTTTGCCTACATTTTACTATACTAGTTCTGGACACGTGTGTTACGTTGCACGTGTGTCCATGTAAGCAATACGTATCGTATAAGTCATATTTAGATTACACTGTATTGGATATTCCAAAACAAAAAATGATGAACAATCACCTATTGAAATGACTTTTTTGTTGAACGATAAATGATTAGATATTCTTTGAACCTTTAAAATTTACAACCAAATTAAGTTTAGTAGTTAAAATGTATAATGAGTCACATTTTTAAGTTATTAGGTGCAAACATGTGATATATTCATGTGTTACAAAATATTTCCTTGTAGATGATGTTCTAGATGTATGTTCCTTTTCGATTATTTGATTGGTCTTTCATGACAAGAACACTCGTTGTGGACATTGATATTTGTTTGAAGTGCAATGTACAATTGTCCATGGGAGAAAACAATCTGCTTTAATTTTACCTCGAAGGAGCTTTGATGTTTGCAAAATTCTGGTGCTCCAAACTCTCACAGAATGTACT
Source organism: Lycium ferocissimum (assembly GCF_029784015.1). Classification (NCBI taxonomy): domain Eukaryota; kingdom Viridiplantae; phylum Streptophyta; class Magnoliopsida; order Solanales; family Solanaceae; genus Lycium; species Lycium ferocissimum. The sequence continues at coordinate 44,328,781 of NC_081351.1, read as the reverse complement.
CTAAATGCAAAAAGAAGTAATAGTAATTCCTTCTTTTTTTTTTTTTTCCATACATAAACTTCCAATCATGAAAAAAGTTTACCAAGAAGATTCATCTATAACAATGATTGATCACAAGATTGAACCCCCCTCACTTACGCAAAAAGAAATAACAAATTAGTTTCCTGATCTCACCCTTCCTCCTCGTGAGGACATCTATAATACTCATATGAGCCTTTGCATCTGCAAATTTTTACCCCACAAAAGGGTAAAGTGGTTTCACCCGAAATGTTCTTCGATTTTGAGGTCGACCGAAATCTTTGGTAGATTTGAGAGGAAGAGATCTCACCCACCGCACGCTCCATCTCTTGATGGTCAAAAGAATGGCTAAAGTTGTAACATGATAAACCAAAACTTGAAGTCTGCCATTCAACAACGTTTATCGTATTTGATGAGAAGTGGGAACACCTTTGTACAATATTATTGCAAAAGAAAACGGAAATCATACTTAATTTAACAAAAAGGAAGTAATCAAAACATGTTGTGTTCTGAAAAATGTAATAGAACTTGTGGCATGGCACTGAAGTTTCTCGATACCAAATGTTTTTGTCTGTGGTGTAATGTTGTTTCTTTGTTGGCAATTTTGTCCCTTTATTATGATATCATCTACTTAAAGCATAATATCCCAACAACAAAAAAGCCTAGTTGTAAGCAATGTTTTTAGAGGCATTTTCGGGGCGAGCCACGGCGGGCGGGACGTCTCAAAAACGCTTTTAAAATGAAAAGCGTAGATATATAAGGCGTACGCCCTAGAATTTGGGGCGTAAGTCCCGGGCACAGAAGCGTAAGTCTCGGGCGTTAAGGCGTACGCCTCGAGCGTAAATCTGATTTTTATTATTGGTATAATGATATTTATACTTTATGTTATCATGTTGTAGTAATTTTTCCTAAAATATATAAATAAAGAAAGCAACTCTCATAGAAAATAACACTACCATAAATGGTTTTTTTAGATGATTATGCCTAAAATTAATATGATAGAGATTTCATGGCACTGTGTTCCTGAAGCAACTTTATCCATTTTGTTATTGCTCTTACACTTTTTGCTCTTCTTACTTGAATATATTAATAAAAGTCATTGCAAATATTAGTTGAGGTTGGGAAGGACTAATAGATCTGGAGATATGAAGATTTCATTTTAAAGATTATTTAGGTTGTCATCATTTTTTGTGTTGTTACCTTATCAAATAATATTTATAATAATTTTTTTTATATTATTGGTGATTTATTTGAATTTATTTGTAAAATTTTAATGAAAACTTTACTTTTGCTTATTTTTTAGTAATAAAATTATAAAATTGAAAATACATGAGACATACGCTCCGTCGGTCCATGGGACTTACGCCCCGTGTCTCGGGGCTTACGCCTCGCCCCATACTGCGTAAAACGCCTAGCCTTGCCCCCCACCCCCCACCCCCTGGCCTCTTAAAACACTGGTTGTGAACATGCTTCTCATTTGAAAAATATAACGTAAAGAAGGCAGAAGGAAAATCTTTTACATACCTGATAAGTTTGCATAACTGCTGCTGTATATGCTCTGTAGTTTAATTCCATCAAATGGTGAGGGGTAGTTATATTCTTGATGTCCGTTTTATATAATGATGATTAATTAATGTGCAGAATTTAACATATCAGGTAAAATATTTCATCATTAATTCAATTTGTTAACTGAAGAAAACCAGAAAGTTCTGTAACGGATTCATAGGTGATGTAAGTAGTTGAAGGTGTGAGACTGTGAGTACAACACTAACCCAAGAGAGAGAAAACATGAATCTAGTTCATCTTTTCAACAAAGTTGAAAGTGGATCCACTGAAAAACAAAACTCACAAAAGAAAAATCAAAATGTTGGCAGAAAATTCATGGCACACCAATTTTGAGAATATCGATCAATCTAATGTAAGGTGAATTTTGGGTTAAGCCACTAAATCAAAGGCTTTAGGTCCCTCATTTTCTGGGGCTCGACTTTTCATCAATATAGGTTATATATATTTATTTATTTTGAAAAATTACCCTTGTAGTAAAAGGAATTAGTTAACTAATCGACGGAAAAGAAGGTCCCTAAATTAGTAAGCAATATATACTAATACAAATAAAAATTAAGACCCCTCATTGAAGTTTGGCTTTAGGCCCCCAACATTATTGAGTCGCCCATGATCTACTGGTCTATCTCTCGCTTGCTGGCCAACATCAAAAGTTGTCATTAATATAACCCTTGGATTAAGTCCGCCTACTACTATGGAAAAGTAAATGGTGTATGTTTTCTTATCACTTCAGTTGCCAAAAAGAGAAAGGATTACTCCCATAGTTTTACTTTTCAAACATTCCCATATTATATAAACATGAAGCTAAGCACATAACTACACACCATAATATCAAACAATATACAATTGTTTACCTTTCTGAAATGGAGACTCAAAACTTGTCCTTCATCTTCATTTCACTCTTGCTATTTATTTCCTTCATCTTTCTTCTATTTCAGATATGGAAGGACTCAAAAACAACCCTTAAAAAAAGATTGCCTCCAGGGCCATGGGGGCTACCTTTTATTGGGAATTTGCACCAATTAATGAATGGTCACCTACCACATCATACTCTAAGAAGTCTATCTCAAAAATATGGGCCCATAATTTACTTACGTCTTGGAGAAACATCAACAGTTATTGTATCTTCACCTGAAATGGCAAAAGAAATTTTGAAAACTCAAGATCTCAAGTTTGCAAGTAGGCCTGCACTTATGTATGGAGATATTGTTTTCTATAATTACACGGATATAGGAACTTGTCCGTATGGTGATTACTGGAGAAATATGCGCAAAGTGTGCATCTTGGAACTACTTAGCGCGAAGATGGTCAAATTATTTAGCTCCATTCGACAAGCAGAGATGTCAAGTGTTATTTCATCGATTAATTCCATGCCTGGTGACTTGATCAACCTATCAGACAAATTTAATTGGTTTTCAAGTTGTGTAACTTCTAGGTCTGTTTGTGGAAAAGTGGTTCATGATCAAGATAAGTTGATAATGCTGGTGAAGGACGTAGTATCATTGGCCACAGGATTTGAATTGGCTGAGATGTTCCCTTCGCGAAAGTGGCTTCATAAGTTCAGTGGGTTGAAGTCCAAATTAATGAAGGCTCACGCAAAGGTGGATGTACTTTTGGAGAATATCATTAATGAACATAAGGAAAATCGAGCAAATGGTAAAAAGGGTAATGGTGAGTATGGAGGCGAAGATTTGATTGATGTTTTACTAAGAGTCATGGAAAGTGGAGAATTAGGAACTCCAATTACAAATAAGAATATCAAAGCAGTTATTTTTGTAAGTTTAATTCCATTTGAAACTTCTCATGCTTTGATTTTTTTATATAAGGAACTTTTGAAGTTATTGTTTATGCTAGAGTATGATCTTGAAATATTAGAAATTGGGTTTAGAATTTGATGGTTTTAATTGCATGCAGGACATGTTCGCCGCAGGAGCTGAAACATCATCTACAACAATTATTTGGACATTGGCAGAATTGATGAGAAATCCAAGTGTCATGGCTAAAGCACAACTTGAAGTTAGAGAAGTCCTAAAGGGAAAGAAAACATTTGAGGATACTGATTTGGAAGAGTTGAACTATCTAAAATTAGTAATTAAAGAAACATTAAGGCTGCATCCTCCGGCTCCTCTATTAGTTCCAAGGGAATGCAGAGAAGAAACAACTATCAACGGATACACAATACCTATCAAAACTAGAGCCTTCGTGAATGTATGGGCAATTGGAAGAGATCCAAAATATTGGGATAATCCAGAGAGTTATATACCTGAGAGATTTGAGAATAGTTCTATTGACTTCAAAGGAAATCACTTGGAACTTATTCCATTTGGCGCAGGAAGGCGAATGTGTCCAGGAATGTTATTTGGTTTAGCTAATGTCGGACATCCTTTAGCTGAGTTACTTTATAACTTCGACTGGAAGCTTCCAGATGGAGTTAATCCGAATGATTTGGACATGACTGAAAAAAATGGGATAAGTGTCAGCAGAAAGGCTGATCTTTGTTTGATTGCTACTCCTTTTGGCCACCCTTAATAGTCACTTAGTGTTACTAGCTACATGTTTATCAGCTAGTGATGAAAATTAAGCTTGTACAACAACTTCGTGTGATCCTTTTTACATTAATATCTGTTGCAGCAATAAAATGACCGACATGTCAACTAAAAAGAACATATATCTATACTATAAGGGATTTCGTACCCTTCATATAAAAAATATTACTCTATGTCTATTTGGAGAAATAATTTATCCGAAATGGCCCATATTTCTAATATTACCCGAAATGACCCCTTTATACATTATTATACACTTTTATACAAGGTTTATACATATCGTTTACAGTAAGCGTATAATATTGTATATTGTGTGTATAAATACTGTTTTTAAAGTTAGCAGTGCGGATGTAAATTAAAAATATGAGTACATGGATGTAATATTTTATGTTGGATTGTATGTTACTGAAATTATCCCTATTAAAAATTCATCTTAACCAGTGACATGGTTATCAAATTTGATCTCCTTCTCATTTTCATCTACTTATGAGTAGATAAATTTTCACAATCAACTATTGATTTCACGGATTGAACTTCCTTGAAACTTCATAACTATTTGTTGCTTCTTTAAGCACTTATTATGTGACTCCACAAACTAATTATGTTGGACTTATGAACTATGCTCATCACAGGTTGTTGGTTTTGTAGTAAAAGAAGAATGTTGCTACTTCTAATGCTTTATCTCTCCTAAATTGCAAAAACAGAAAATAAGTAAGAAATTCACTTATTTTCCACTACCCAACCGAACATGAGAAAATAAGTAGAAAAATTCACTTATTTTCCAAAAACACATTTTCCAAGAAAACATTTTCCTCGGAAAACACTCCATACTGAACACACTTCAATGACCCATCGAAATTTTAGAATAACAGACCCATTACCCATTACCAATTCAACGACCCATCGAAATTTTAGAATGGGTTAAATTCTTGCTCTTTCACTGGCATAGGAGTTAATATGCTACCAGAACTCAGAGGCACACTTGAGAAATTCAAAAAATTTATAGGAAATTTAAAAAAGATAACCCAAAATCATTATATATAAAAGAGAGTTTTACACGATCCTTCAAGTTTAATGAAGTTATAACACAAACAACATAACTGTTAATATCTTTCGGAAGTAGCAATTTTAATTACACTTATAACATATTTTAAAATAAATAAAATTCCAATAATTTAATAATTAATCCCCTCTTTCTCTACCCTCTTAAATATAAATTTAAGAATTAATCACCTCTTTCTCTCCCTTCTTAAATATAAAATTTAAGAATTAATCCCCTCTTTCTCTCCCTTATAATTCCTACATCTCTTCTTTTAATTTAAGAATTAATCCCCTCTTTCTCTCCCTTATAATTTCTACATCTCTTCTTTTAACCTTATAGCCGTAAATCTCAATCTGGATTGTACGTGGTCACGAGTGAGGCCAGTGGCGGTGTGCTATATATATATATATATACACACACATTATATATATCGTATTATATTTTTGCATGTGTAAAAATTGTTCTATATACCTTAAAAATATACCTATAATGTATATATATATATATATATGTATGTAATATCTTTATATTTTGAGAAAAAACATGTTTTAACCCCCGAACTTTGCACGAAAACTCACTTTAGCAACTAAACTTAACTTCTATTTATTTACCCCCTTAACAACTTACGTTTCAATTGTTTTCCACCCCAAATCTTGCCGACGCGCAAAAAAAAATTAAAAAAAAAAATAATTAAGAGAGTGAAAAATAAAAAAAAAGTGGACCCGCTCATATATATATTATTATAAATTAAAAAATAAAATAAAAGTTATACAATTAAAAATAAAATAAACATTATACAATTAAAAATAAAAATTATCACCATCTTCTTCACAATCCCCCTCCCACTCCACAACCCCACCCACCATCTTCTTCCCCGCCATAGCCCCCCCCCCCCCCCCCCCCCCCCCACCACAGCCCCGCCCCCAGCTATTTTTCTTCCCACTCCACAGCCCCCCCCCCCAAGCTGCTTCTGTCCCCGCCACAGCCCCCCCCCCCCCCAAAAAAAACTGCTTCTTCTTCTTTTCATTTTCACCATTTTTTGATTTTGATTTTGATTTTAATTTTCTTTCAAAAATAAAGTTATGGAAGAAATGAGTTTGCTAATAATGGTGGTGGAAGAAATGGGTTTGCTTAGAAATGGTGGTGGTTGCGGATGTGGGTATTTTAATTTTCTTTCAAAAATAAAGTTATGGAAGAAATGAGTTTGCTAATAATGGTGGTGGAAGAAATGGGTTTGCTTAGAAATGGTGGTGGTTGCGGATGTGGGTATTTTGATTTTCTTTTCAAAAATAAAGTTATGAAAGAAATGGGTTTGCTAATAATGGTGATAGAAGAAATGAGTTTGCTAGAAATGGTGGTGGTTGTAGATGTGGGTATTTTGATTTTCTTTCAAAAATAAAGTTATGGAAGAAATGAGTTTGCTAATAATGGTGGTAGAAGAAATGGGTTTGCTAGAAATGGTAGTGGTTGTGGATGTGTGTTTAGATGGAATGATGCATTTATATATACGTACGACGCGATGTGTGTATGGGTGTTTCTGTTGTAGTTTTGAAGTGAATGATGTGATTTGGGATTGTGTGGAATGTTAGAAATGGTGTATAGCTTGAGATCTACTAGTTTTTTTTTTTTTCTGTAATTGAGTTTGTATTTTGCTTCTAATTATTAACATTGCTATAAGGAGCTTCAGTAGTTTGATTTGTTCTTCTTTTTTGATTTTTTGGGAGTAATTAGTAAGATTTGTCTGAAATGACTAAGACCGGTCGAAATTTGAATTTTGATCGGCTTATTTTATGCATCTGTTTGTTTGCTTGCATGTGGCATGTCCGGATGCGCGTCGAATCTATAATTTGTTAGGGAAGGCCAACTTTGATTGGATATGATTATGGGGAATCGTGCTGATTGAGTTATTACAATGAACTTGTATGAATTTAAGTTCGTTTCGTGTATTTACTTTGACAATTGTTTTGGTTAAGTCGATGAGACTAGGAAGTTTTGTTGTTGTATCATACCAATGAAGAGTTTTGTTGCGGCGGCGGCAGTTGCGGTGGCGGCGGCGGCAAGTATACAAGTGGCGGCGGAGGAGGGTGCCAGCCGGTGGCGGTGGCGGTAGAAATGGTGGTTGATAAAAGTAGGGGCGAGGATGAGGAGAAAGAAGAAGAAAGAGAAAGAAAAATAATAATAAAAGGAAAAATAAAAAATGATGTGTTGGTAATTTTGACATGGCAATGATGTGGCGACGCTGCATGGAATGATGTGGCGATCGACGTGGCGATGACGTGGCGCGAGTGTAATACACCTCCCATTGTAGAAATTAGTATTTTTTTAAGGTGGCAAACAATCAAAACGTAAGTTGTTAAGAGGTAAATAAATAGAAGTTAAGTTTAGTTCTTCAGCTAAAGTGAATTTTCTATGCAAGTTCAGGGGTTAAAACATGTCTTTTCCCTTATATTTTTTCATATATGTCAGATATACATTTAATTTTTTTTCTCCCTCCCTGTGTGTACATATATATATGTATTTTAGTAGATGAGTTTTTCTTAATGGAAAATAGCCTCTCTCCATTATTTTTACCTTATTTGTAGGAATTATTGATCACTAGTTAACTTAACCGTGCTTCGCGCAGTAATAAAACACGTCACTGCTATGGTAGATTGGACTAAACGGTAGATTGGACTTTATTGCAAAGTTTTATCATAAAGACAGCCTTGGTGCTTACTGCTACGTGGTTAATTTTAATATTTATTTTATAAGGCTTTTATTAATTCATTTACTTAGTAGATTATGTACAAAATGAACCAAAAAATTTCAGAAAAAGGAGAAAAAAGATAAATAAGAATGCCGCACATGTAGAGAGTACACATCACTCGTTTACGCTAGCCTTTATATTATACATGGATTATTCTATACATTAATGAATGGAGGATGAACTACATTAATTGGCCGAATAAATTCCTAATTTGCTGAGTTGCGTAAATTACGGCCAAGTATGGATGGCTGCCTTATCTGTGCGTTTTGTTATAGAAACAAAGATGGGCTAAAACTGATATATCAATTTATATGCTAAAAATACGTGATGTTAAATTTAACATTGCCTAGTTGTAAGAAATACTCTATATAAAAATGAAAACTTACAGCTGTAATTAACATTTAGTTACACCAAGGAGAGGGTTTCTAAAACGGAGAATAGGAGGTGAGCTTTGAAGGGGATGGAAAGAGAGATAAGGGACCGGTTGGGGTCAAGAATTTGGTAAAATGACAGAAAACTCCCTCCTCGTAATGTGCTACTAGTAGGGGTGTCAAATATGGCCCAAAACATGATGAACCGGCCAACCCGCCCAAAATTTTATGGGTTGAACTTAAGATAATTTCATATTGGGCTGATATTAGCTCAACCCAACATAGCTCATTTTAAGTGATCTACAACTTAGTCCAATTCTAGCTCATTTTTAAGATTTACCTAAATTTGAGTTTATTGCTTGAGATTTAATTTAGTTTTTCTATGTATACACTTTTCTTTTACCATGTATCTTATAAATTTGTGGTGTGTTTGATATGAAAAATATTTTTCACGAAAAATGTTTTTCTCGAAAACCTCAAAAATATTTTTCAGGAAAAATATTTTTTGCAAAAAATGTATTTCTAGAAAATATTTTCCACGAAAAATATTTTTTTAGAAAATAGACCCTTCAAAAAAACTGGGTCAAGTTGAGCGGGTCCTTGACCCAGCGCATTTCAACCCAACCCATTTCAGCCCAAGTAACTTTTGGGTGATTGTTAACCTAACCCATTTATTACCTCAACTCATTTTAATTAGGAAAATTTACAGCCCATAACTACCTCTAAGACTTATTTATTAGTAATAGCTAACTTTTTTTTAATTATATTTGGTAGCTTAATTATTTATAAATTACCATCTATAACTTGTTTTTGTAATCGCTTGCTGTATTTCCCTAAAAATAAGGTATGCTCTCTCCCACTTACCCACAATCTTTTTTTTTTTTTTTTTCAAATATTTTTCTCTCACCTATCAAATCTATTTTCTCCCTCACCCCTCTTTCTCTTTTCATTCCATCTCCTAGTCTTTTAAATTGATTTTCTCTCACCTACCAAATTTATTTTCTCCCTCACCCCCCTTTCTCTCTCTGTTCCATCACCTATCCAAGATCTCATTTTCTCTTACAAATAAGAAGAATCCTACAGTAGTAGCAGCAGCATTGGTCGACAACGGAGTGAAGCCATGGTCGACGGCAGAGTGAAAAAAAGAGCTCTAACAACGGTGAAGGACCACGGAGTGAAGCTTTATTAACTAGTCGAATTGAAAGTCTTTATCTCCGGATAACGTCCTTTTTGTAGCAATCTAAGACGACTCGCTTCTTTCCCATGAGAACACCATTGATGAGAGTTGTGGAGCTTCATGCCCACCAAGTATTTGATAAAATGTTTCAGTATATTTTAGTGTATTTCTGTGTATTAACAAACAATATATTTAATTTTCAGTGTATTTCAAAGATATTATTTCGCTGTATTTCAATATATTTATCTTTTTTTGGTGTAAATATAGTGAATGTTCCAAATATAGAGCCTATTTTTACTATGTTTTCACGATTTTTGTATTTCGCTGTATTTCAATGTATTTATGCATTTTGTGTTTCTAATTTATGAAACAGTTTCTGATATATTTCATTGTATTCCATTGTATATACGCATACTACAATTTTATATTTCTTAAACAATTAACCATATTTCATTATATTTCAATGTATATTTTTCTGTATTTGGAAGTTTTTAGATCTTTAGTGGTTTTTGAATTCAAAAAGTTTTGATTGTGATAAAAGTTGAGAGAGATTCGTAAGCTTTTATGGAAGAATAACCGTTTTGCGTGATTTATGGGAAGTTTTAAATTGAATCCCATAATTTAAAAAAAAAAAAAAACTGTTCCATAAATAGGGCCTGATTTTACTCTTCAGTGATTTGTGTGAAATTTGGTTGATTTAATTTGACTTATTATTTAAAAAGGAAAAGAATATTATGTTCCAAAAATATCGCCTATTTTTTCTCTAAGAATTTATTTTAAAAAAAATATATTCCAAAAATAGAGCCTAAATTTACTCTAACGTGTTTTGTATTTCTCTGTATTTTGCTGTATTTCGCTGTATTTCACTGTATTTCAAAAATGAGATATACAACTGAAATACAGCCAAAAGTAGCTACGAATTGTAAATCTTCAACTTGTACCTATAACTAGTTAGAAGCTATTAAAACGTAGCTATTTGTGTAAGTTTCCCTACTGCTATGGAAAAGTAAATGGTGTATGTTTTCTTATCACTTCAGTTACAAAAAAGGGAAAGGATTACTCCTATAGTTATACTTTTCAAACATTCCCATATTATATAAACATAAAGCTAAGCATGTAACTCCACACCATAATATCATACAATATACAATTATTTACCTTTTTGAAATGGAGACTCAAAACTTGTCCTTTATCTTCACATCACTTTTGCTATTTATTTCCTTCATCTTCCTTCTATTTCAGATATCGAAGGACTAAAAAACAGCTCTTAAAAAAAGATTGCCTGCAGGGCCATGGGGGCTACCTTTTATTGGGAATTTGCACCAATTAAGTAATGACCAATATAGTTCTTTCGGCATTTTCGCCTGTTCCCGAGCATTGATTAGCTCACTTTTGACCCGAGGGGTCGCTGATATGCTTCCCGGGGCGCCTAGGCCGAATTTGGGCAACTTTGGTGAAAATATAGGCTTAAGTGAAAAATGGTTGACCCAAAGTTGACTTTTGGGCAAACGAACCTTTTTCGGAATTCCGTCGATTTCGAGAGGTCCGGATGGTTATTTAGAACTTGTGTGTGTGTTTGGTTCGGTTCCCAATGCACTTGGGTGCATTTCGGGACTTGAAATGGGAAATTGGAATTAAGGCATCGAGGGTTGGTTCGGTTAACGAAACCTCCGTTGGGAATTCCGAGGCTATAGGCGCGTTTGTAGCGCATTTTTATGTGAGATTATGTGTCTGGTATGTGAGTAGATGGCCTCAGGAATTAGTAAAAAAATCGGATCGAAAGGAAATCTTGAATTAAGTTTCTGCTATTTGGTGCCCGCTTTAGCGGCACCAGCACCGCGGCAGCGGCACCGCTGGAGCAGTATATGACTTTTAGTCATTACCGCTGAAGCGGCCAGGTGGTCGCTGGGGCGGTCCAGGTACCGCTACAGCGGGTGACGAGCAGTTAATAATATTAATGAAGAGTTAAAAAGCCCTAGACCCTCATTTTACCCCATTTCGATATTTGAGCTTGGAGAAACTGCTCTTAAGGATATTTGGAGGAAAATCTTGGAGGTAATTCCTACTCATTTCGTCATTCTTCCTTTAAACCATAATCATGTAGATTCCCCCTTCTCTCTTAATGAACCCATGGTGGTAAGAGTTGAAAGAGGGTTTGGAAGAACATTATTTTTAGGATTATTAATGAATAAATTGGTGATATTTTGTTAGATATTAACTAATCTAGGTTCACTAATCATAGATCTTCCACTTTTAACGTTGAATCTCGGATTTGGAGATTTAAGGTTTATACCCAATTTGGGGGTTTTGTATGAAATCAGAATCTAGGCTAATTATTGAGCTAAAGCAGCAATTAATGGTGGGATTGTGATTGCCTAGTACTTAATTTGGTATTTTGCCCGTGAATTTCCCGTTTTGCCCTTGTGGGCTTGTTTCCCCAATTTCTAGGGTTAAAATGGACCTAGTTGATATCATAGCAATATTAGTATCATTCTTCATGAATTCTTATATAGAATTCGATTATGTTTAGACTATTTTGGTTTTGAGCTTCAAAGGAAGGGTAAGGCAAAAGAGTGACTTGTTGGTGTTGCAGTTAGGTAGTCCAGGTAGGTTATGGTTTACCTTTAGTGAGACTTCATATAGTGAATCACATATTTAGATTATAATGTCGGAGACAACATGTGAACCTTCGGGCATGAAGTTGGGATGGATATTGCCTTAGGTTGGGCCCTGATGTGTGTTGGCACTAGCCACCCCATTATGTGTGCTTGATTGTTCTATTGTGTTGGCTTGATACCATGTGTAGTTGGTAAATATCGACTTCTGTCGTGTCGGCTTGATTTGGATAGACTTGACATACCCATGATTGGTATTTGTACTTGGATATATTGTTGGCATACCCACTGTTAGTACTTGATTTATTAATATATGTTGGCATACCCACTGTTGGTATTCTGATGTGATACTTGTTGGCGTGCCCCGTCATGGTACTTGTGATATTGAACTTGATTGATTTACATATGCATTGCACACATTCTCTCATAGTCACGAATGGCCGATATTCGGTGATGATCCGGTAACATTGATTGAGCGGAACTGATATTTTATAAACTCTTTTACTTGAGTGATTGTAAAAAGGTCGATGTCTGAAGATCCATTCCGGAATCATTGATTATATGAAACTGATAATTTGATGAACTCTTTTACTTAAGTGATTGTGAGAAGGCCGATGTCCGAGGTTCAATTTCGGAATCGTAGATTGTGTGAAACTGATATTTGACAGACTCTTTTACTTGGAGCGACTGCGAGATGGCCGATATCCGACGAGCTATTCCGCATCATTATCGCATGCCGATTCCGATGTTATCCTGGAATCGTTATTAGTGCATGGACTCCGCCGGTCCCTGTGTGGGCGCCGCGAGACTCCCCCTGTGAGCAATTAGCCAGGGTCCCGTCTGTCTGTTGCGTAAAGATCCGAGACGGGTGGCACTTAGACTTTGCGAGTCACGCTGGGTTGTCTTACCGAGACGTTAATATTTCCGTCTGGAGTACATGTGTACACCTCATTTGCATGGCATGGTATCACATTCATACCATTATTGCACTGCATTGCATCATGACTTGATTGAGATGTTTGGTGATTAATTTTTGATGATTCGATTGTGATATTTGATTTGGATCAGATATACTCAAACTTGGCATATTCGGGTTTAGATGCTTACATAGGTGATGACGGATACTTAGTTGCGATTATATTGTCTCATGCTTGATTGGTTTATTTGCTTATCTGCTTTATCGTATGAATTGTGTTAACTATACTTAGTCGGCCGATGATGCCTACCAGTATTATTGATTGCTGACCTACCCTTGCTGCATTCTTTTATGAATGCAGAGTTCCAGGACGGATCTATTTCTGTGACCCGTGGCTGATCGACACTTCCGCCTTCCTCTCGAGTTTTCGTGGCATGGCGTCCGCCGACCTGAAGACCTTCCTATCATATGTCTTACTTTTACTTCAGAGACATAGACATTATGTATTAGTGTTCCAGACTGTATTATTCTTCGTAGATACTCTTGTATTATTCAGACTAGCCCCTGGGGGTATTCTGTCTTCGGCATTTTACTACTACTTATATTTATATATCATGAGACTCACGTATTTATTGATTTCGGCTACTTAACTTCTTATTTATTGATTTCCGCTACTTAACTTTCTTCAATTTATGTATTAGTTTATTGTTGGGATAAGGGTTCGCTTATCGAGGTGGGAAGGTAAGTGCCCGCACGACCTAAGCAAAATGAGTCATGACAAGTTGGTATCAGAGCCCTAGGTTACCCGGTCTTTAATACAAGAGCATGTCTAGTAGAGTCTCGCGGATCGGTACGATAAGCTCCGTACTTATCTGCGGGAGGCTATAGGACATTTAGGAATTCTCACTTTTCTTCTTTCCGTCGTGCGACTTTATTCAAATTGGTATCTAGATAGATCAAATTGGTATCTGAATCTTATCTCTTCTCTCATACGCCAAGGAAGACTCGAGCCGCTACGACGGCCCGAGGTCGTGGTGCCGCAGCCCGCAACTATGACCGGCCGAGGACGCGGCAGGAGGCCGCGGGCGAGAGGCCGGGGCAGGGCGCAGCTCCCACAGCCAACGATGAGAGAGGTCTCCATCTCCCCGAGCCCGAGCATCGCCGAGAGACCAAGCCGCAGTAGGCGCGTGGCCCCGACGAACATAGCTCGACGTTACTTCCGATCATGCTACGCATGATACTACGGACTGAGTATTGCTTCATCTCGATGCCTGCGCAGGCGGCCGCCGGCGCACACCCGGAGGTTCACATACTAGGGGTTAGGGCGCACCCCTCGAACGTGGACCTGCGTGGCAAGACATCCCCGCCGCCTACGGCTCCCCGCATCGACAAGCCATACCCGCCCCCGGCGAGGATATTAGGCCCATGGACGGCGCCGTTATGACCGCCGCCGATCGGACTCCGGCGGGGGAGGTTCGGGTGAAGTTGAGCCACCGAGGTTCTCTCGGGCACTTCGTCCGAGGATGCCCTGCGAGTTTATTCTTGATATGCACGAGTTGCTGCACCGTATGTGGACAAGGAGAACCACGGCCTTCGATTATGAGGTGTCCTACCGGGGCGAAGGACGCGAAGACGTGCGGAGGTATTTCGTGGCGCGCATACCGAGAGGGTTCTCCTCCTTTGACTTGGACTCGCCTTTACCGGCCTTCCTCGAGAAGTATATGCCCCGATCTTCGAGAGTGGCTCGTAGGGAGGGGGGCGCTACACCTTTGAGCAGAGAGAGCTCGGTCTCCTCTGGAGTCTTATGTGACCCGTTTTCTCGTATTTGTCCCGACACTCTACTCCGTTGATCCCTACCGAGGCCGATAGGATCGGAGCTTTATCGGAGGAC